>NW_020175410.1:10116870-10181373 GCF_003031525.2 Neophocaena asiaeorientalis asiaeorientalis
TTTTTTTTGAAGTTTAGTTGATTTGCAATGTTGTGTTAGTTTCAGGTGTGCAGCAAAGTGGTTCAGATTCTTTTCCATTATAGGTTATTACATGATATTGAATATGCTTCCCTGTTCTATACAATAGGACTTTTTTGTTTATTTATTTTATATATAGTAGTATGTATCTGTTAATCCCAAACTCCTAATTTATCACTCCCCCCCACCCCTTTCCTCTTTGGTAACCATAAGTTTGTTCTCTTTTTTTTTTTCATTAAAAAAATTTTTTTTTATTGCAGTATAGTTGATTTATAATGTTGTGTTAGTTTCAGGTTACAGCAAAGTGAATCAGGTGTACAAATACTCTATTTCACGCTTTAAACTATGTACATTTAATAATTATGATATTTTTCATTAAAAACATGTCACATCATAAGTTTGTTTTCTATGTGAGTTTGTTTCTGTTTTGTAAATAAGTTCATTTATATAATTTTTTTAGATTCTACATATAAATGATATCATATGTTATTTGTCTTTCTCTTTCTGACTCACTTAGTATGATAATCTCTAGGTCCATCCATGGACCTGCAAATGGCATTATTTCCTTCAGGAAATGAAAAATCTTAGTATTATAGATCCTGTGCTCACATCTCCTCCTTTGTGAATTCTCTAAGCACAATTTTTATCTGGCTACTCAAATGTTTTGGGGAGATTAGAGCTTAAATGAATTCTGAATCTCTGGCCAAGCAACATGGTGCCTGGGCCTCTGGCCAAATGTAAATAAGTATGATCTTATCAGTCCCATGGTGAGTAGAGAGGATTTAGTGAGATTACATGCATAAAGGGGTTAATGATTTGATGGGCAGTAGCAGGTTATTTAATTGTGGCAAGGATGAACTGACAGGCAATATAAATGAGATAAGTTGGTTTTCTTAGCCCTTTACGTTACTCGTTCACAAGCTTTCAGTATCTGCTTTGCTGAGATGTATATGGGCTCTGGGATTTGTGTCTGTGAGCTCAGGTGGGAAGAGTCCTTCTTACACTGGCAGTTGGCATTTTGAAGGAAAGATGAGACACCTGGGAGAGGTGGTGAACCCTCAGAATGGAGATCAGAAAGCCAAGCCTGCACTTGCACTTTCCCCAGAATTGAAGAAAAATCCCTGTCTTCATCCTTTTTAAAATTGAGAGGTGAGGAAATAGATTTTTAAAAAAGCTTTTTTATTTAGAAATAATTATAGATACACAGGAAGTTTCCGGGATGATACAGAGAAATCCTGTATACCCTTCATCAGTTTCCCCCACTGGTTACATTTTAGGTAACAGTACTACAATATCAAAAGCAGGGAACTGAAATTGGTATAAAGGGTGTGTATAGTTCTCTGTCATTTTATCACATTCACCTCCACAATCAAGATACGGAACTTGAGATTTTATTTTACCTGATTTTTCCTTTTCAAGAGGCAAAATAAAAAGTTTACATTAGCATAAGTGTTGATTGACTTTAGTAATTATATTTCAACTTTCACAACTGGAAGTAGGCAAGAGCAAAATGTAGTTACTTGAGGGTTTTGATATCATAATTCAGGATTTTTATAGGATTCTGAACATTTCTTCTATGGTTGCAATGTGCTTCCCCTTCCCTCTTTGTAAATCTGGTCATCATATGTAAATACTTTGGGAAGTTACTTTACATTCTAGTTCAGTTCTTCTTCTTTGTCATCTTTTGTGATTGCATTGTGGAAATGTATGTGTTTTACAAAAAGCAAAATGTGCTGAAGAAAGAACCAAATGGTGAAACAGATCCCATTTTAAAAAGCCATAAACAAGCTTACAGCATTAAGTGGTGACATGAATAAATTGCTTTTGCAAGAAAATTCAGACTTAATATCATTACTAAGCAACAGCTGAAAGGCATAACTATATTTCAACTGGTAGTAATGACTGACACCACTGGGTTAGAAATGATCTCATGATGGTATTATAATGATTTTTCTTATGTTTTAAAAAACAGAGGAACCTTAGAATTTCATCATGGTAGTTAAGGATGTAAAAGTTCAATGTTGACATAACTGGTTTTATACTATAGTCATTGCCATGTTCTTCTCTGGCCCTTAATACAAATATGTCAAGATTTAAGAGACTAATTCTCATAGTTTTGCATGGCTGTGACTCCTAGCTTTTTATAAGGCATACCCACGGCATTCATAGTTCAACAAATTGATCTCCAGGCTGATGAGCACTATTCTAACCAATAATTTTATCCATAAAATGAGTACTTCAGGATAGGTGGGTGGGCACCTGTACTCACTAACCACATCAGCAAAGAGGCTGGTTCTGGCACCCCACCTGGCGTTAATGAGTAGCATTTCCCAGAGTGTGTCTCATAAAATATGATAGTCTTCTAAAATGCTCTATGAAAAAAATTTCTATTTTTAACACCACAACCAGGACATGATTGTTCTCAGTACAGATTTGCCAACATGTTTACCAATGTCTCTTAGCATTCTTTCTTGCATCTTAGCCCTTCCTTTTGGAATCTTGTGTGTGTGTGTGTGTGTGTGTGTGTGTGTGTGTGTGTGTGTGTGTGTGTGTGTCAAAGTTTTTAGAAATTTCTTTAGAAGAGAGATCTTTTAGTTTGTGAGAAATGTGCTAATTTCACATTGGAAGATGTTTCACTGACTGTGTGACTCTAGGTTGACAATTGTTTTCTCTTAGCATTTTGAAGATATTATCCCCATCTTCTGATGGTGTCAATCAAATTGTCATTCCACTTATCTGTTTTTGTTGTTGTTGTTGTTTTTAATCTCTAGTTCCTTTTAAGAACTTTGTCTTGGCAATCTACACTTCACTGTGTATTTAGGTGTCTTGTTTTCTTTAACTTATTTGAATTTCATTGGGGTTGTGAATCTGAGGGTTTGTGTTTTCATCATTCTGCAAAATTCTCAGCCAATGTCATTAAAAACAAATTTATTGGAGTATAGTTGATTTACAATGTTGTGTTAGTTTCAGGTGTACAGCAAAGTGATTCAGTTATACATATACATATATACACTGTTTTTTTTAATATTCTTTTCCCATATAGGCCATTTTATAGAGTATTGAGTAGAGTTCCCTGTGCTATACAACAGGTTCTTATTAGTTATCTATTTTATATATAGTAGTGTGTATATGTCAAACCCAATCTCCCAATTGCCAATGTCATTTTGAATATTGTGTTTCCCTAATTGTTATCTCCCTCAGGAAGTCTGATTAGACTTTTATTAGACCTCTTTACTCTGCCCTCCATGTTCACTGATTTTATCTTCACTATTTTCAATCAGCTGTTAGAGTCCAATCTATTATTTTGTCCGCTTAGTTTCTAATTTGATTTCTAAAAGCTCTTTCGTACATTTTTTATCTTCCCTGGTCATTTTTCGTAGCCTTTTGTTTCTTAGTTACACTTGAGTCTTGTATTTCTTTAAGGATTTCAAGCATACCTATTTTATATCCTGTATGTAATAATGTCTAGTCCAGTGGTCTTAGTGGGCTTAATGTATAGCGGGGTGGTTTTTTTTTTACATTCTATTGACTCCTGCTCATGGTGGTTTAGTTCCTCACTTAATATATTTTTCATTAACCCATGTTCTTTGGAATTTTGGCTGTAGGAATTTTTTGAGGCTCAAGTTTAAAGTGTTCTCCATTATGTATGATTTATTTTTGTTTCTGACAGTCACCTAGGGGCATTGCCTAGCCAGGACTAGTTCAAATTAAATTCTTAGCTCTGGGTTTTTCAGATCACTGAATACTTTGAAATCCATGCCCAAACCCTTGTAAAGACTTGCTTATGATTTTGAATTCTCAGGGAAAAATTTTCCCAAACCCCTCTACATAGAACCAAGTCTAAGATAGCTAAACATTTCTTCTCCACTGCTGGTTGTTTTGTGTGTCAATTAATTAATACATTATTAATTAATAAATTATAATCAATAATATTATAATATAATAATAATATCTTTACCCTTTCATTGAAAGAGTCACTTCGGGAGGTTCTGGACTCATGCAGGAGTCTCTCAGCCAAAATCTTCCTTAGCCTTCAATCCCCTAACTAGAAGTGACCCATTAAACTCCAGGCCATCAGCAAATATGGATGCTCCTGAAGTTGCTGCCAATGACAGTACTATGTTTACTCTCTAGGGATATATTTTCTCATGCTTAGGGGCTCAATTTCTTGCCAGTTTAGTTATTCACTTAAGGACTAAAGATTGTATCTAACATTTTTAATTGTTCTCTACTAGAAACACATTCATGATGGCTTGTTTGCCACATTACCTAAAACGGAATTCAGAATATCATTTAAAGGTGTTAAGAAAACTATTAGAAGAACTAAGGATAATAATCAAATGGTGGAAAGAGAAGTGTAAAGAAGTGGAAGTATATTTAGTTTATCATTCATAGTGGAAAGTCATCTTAATATGTCTTAAAAATAGAATTAAACATATTCTATATGATTATAAAGGTAAACACTAGAGACTGTAAAAAAGATAAGCCTTTCAAATTTCAAAGGAAAATATTTGTACAAAAATACAGCAAAGCAGACTCAGACCAGTGATTAGAATGTAAAAGACAAAAGGAAAAACAGATTTTAAAGAATACATGCATTAAAGCAAACATAGTAGTAAAATAGAAAAGAAAATATAGTAAAATAGAAAAGACAAAAACAGAACTAAAAGTCAGAATTAAAAAACAATGGCAGAGCTTCCCTGTTGGCACAGTGGTTGAGAGTCTGCCTGCCGATGCAGGGGACACGGGTTCGTGCCCTGGTCCGGGAAGATCCCACATGCCGCGGAGCGGCTGGGCCTGTGAGCCATGGCTGCTGAGCCTGTGAGTCCGGAGCCTGTGCTCTGCAACGGGAGAGGCCACAGCAGTGAGAAGCCCGCGTACTGGAAAAAAAAAAAAATACAATGGCAGAATTGAAACCAACACACAGTAAAGGCAAATGTTATAGACTCACCTATGAAAAGACTTTCAGATTGACTTACAAATAAAAATTCAACTATATGCTAAACAAAGCGTCTCAGAATTGTTGAAAGTAAAAGGATAAACACACTGTGTCAGGCATATGAAAACACAAAATTATGCAGGGGCTAAGATATTAGACCAGGTTGAATTCACAGAAAAGAAACATTAAAATAAGACTAAAAAGTCATTGTTTAAAGATGTGCCATAATCCACAGGAGGGTACAATAGTCATGAATACCTAACATACCATAAAGATTCCTAAAGCAAAGCTATAACAAACATAGATGATAAATATCTATTGTGTATATCTACACAAAACACAATAATAATCAACGTTCATCTTTAATCCATAAATAATCAAGTAGACCAAAACAAGTAAAAGTATGAAATATAAAAATAAATCTAATAAAGTAGGTCTAATTGATATATATATTAAACTCCACACAGGAAATATGCCTTTTTTTTCCCCAAATACACATGGGTTTTTTCCTTAAGAATGACCATTTATTAGGCCATTAAAAATTTGAATACATTTCAAAATTGTTAGTTTCGTTTCATTTGCTTTATCCACCATGAACTAAAACTAGTAATTAATACCTATATTAGTACAATAAAGAAACTTAAGGCTCTCCAAAATTTTATTTAAAACACTCTCAGATGAGAGAAGAGATCAAAACCGAAAATACTGAAAACACTACATATTGAAATCTGTGGGACACAAAAAGTTGATCAGAGGTAAAACTAAACTTCAATGAAAAATTGTGAAATAAGAATGAGTAAAAATAACTGGATGAAGCATTCAGAATAAGAAATTGTGGTCATCAACAGAATAAATCTAAGGAAATCAGAATTTAGGAACTGGTAAATAAAATGTGAAATTTTAGAATAGCTACAACAACCCCCCTAAAAGGGTAAAACTAATAAATTCAAGAAATTGTCATTTAAAAAATTTAATCAGATAGATAAACCACGATATTTTTAAATGGTGAGAAATGAAGAAACCACAAATATCTAAAATGAAAAATTAAGTTGAGAACCTAAACAGTTATCGAAGGAATTAAGATGTATCTTTGTTCAATGTTATACCCATGGATTTGAAAAATCTAAACAAAATGGGTATTTCTAGGAAGTTAAATTACCAATAATAACTTCAAAGTGTATAGAAAATCTATATAGACCATTTCAGAGAAATGATGAAAGTTGTCAAAAAGTTGCAGGCATCAGGCTCAGAGTAATACTATATATGAAGCCTACCAAAAATTTTAAGGAACAGAAAATTCCAATGCTTTCAAAATGATTCCAGAGCAGAGATTGAAGAAAAACTTCCATTTTTCATATTACCCATCATAATAATCATACTAAAATCTGACTGCATAGTAAAAGAAAACTACATATCAACCATGCTTGTGAATATTGATTGAAAAATCCACAAGAATATATTAGCAATCAAAATCCAACATTACTTTAAAAGAATACATCATGACTAAGACAGGAAATTAGGAATATTAGAAAAATTATTAATATAATTTGTTACTATTATATCAGAAGGGAAAAATAATATGATCATACATAGAAAGGGTGTAAAGGTATTTAAGTTTAAAATCCATTGCTATTAAAAACTCTTTATAAAAAAATAACAGACATTTTTAATATCTGTCTGATTTACAGCCAAAAGCCCACATGTGCTTAATAGTGAAACTGCTAGAAATATTTTCAACAGGAGAAACATAATAATGTCTACTATTACAATTATTACTTGTCATTGCTGTAGAGATCCTAGATGTACAATTAGAAAGGAGAAACAAATACAAAAGTTTGAAGTGATGACATGGAATTATCATTATTTACGTATATGATTAAATTGTATAGCTAGAAAATATCATTACCAACAATAAGTAAAAGAGCTGGCTATAGCATTAATACACACAAACCAGATATTTTCTTATGTACACGTGGAAGTTACTTTAAAATATAAAGTAATAAAAGTAGCATTTGTTATGGGAACAAAATGATAAAATGTGATAACAATAAACTTAAATGGTCAAGATATATATAAAGGATACAGATATGTTTAAAAGAATATAGAGAGACAAAATAGGAATTGAACAAATATAATTATATACTTTTTTGATAAGAAGTCTTAATATTTTAAAGGTGGCAAATCTCCGTTTATTAATTTTTACGTTAATATTATCACAATGAAACTAACACACAAATAATTTTACGAATAGACAACAGTTTAGAAATAGAAGATTTCTGAGGTGAACTTAGTTCTACAAGGTATTAAAATATAATGCATTAATTGAAACAAATTTTTACTGGTGCATAAAAACAGAACATCAATGGAACAAATGAAGAGTTGAGATATATACCAAAAGCCTCATGGTAATGTGGCTTGTTGTAAAAGAAGCATTTCAAAATCACCCCCCCCTCGCAAAAAATGATTTATTCAATAACTAATGATGAACAATTGCCTGGCCTTCTGGAAAATAATAAATTAATTCCTACCTCAGGCTTTATACCAAAATGAAATCCAATAGGATCACAGATCTAACTTTACGAAAGGAAACTCTAAACGTACTAAAAGAAATTATATGAGAATTTAAAAATTAATCTTGGAATGAGAAGAGCCTTTTTAAATAAGACACAAAAGCTGAAGCCATAAAAGATGATAAATATGTCTACATAAAAATTAAGCATTCCTGCCTTAGACTTTTGTAAATAAAATCAACGACAAGCTGGGAAGAATATTTGTAACGTATTAAAACATATGGTATATAATAAAGGTCTATGTTTTTAGATATATTAAGTGTTCTTAGGAATCAATTAGAAAATATATGTAAAAACTAGTAGGAAAATGAGGAGAGGACATTAGTAGCCAGTTTATAGAAAAGTAAATTCAAACAGCTTTTAATTAAATGAAGATATGTTCAGTCTTGTCAGTCATTAAAGAAATGTTTATTAAAATAATATATCATTTAAACCTAACAGATTGAGATATACTAAAATATGTGTGTATGTATGTTTGTATCCATATATGATCTCTCTGGAGTGAATCATCTCAAGATATTAAGAGTATTTGCCTCTATGGAGGGTAACAAGGGGCCAAGGTGAGATGAACACATACTTTTTTATAGCACACTATATTGTAAGTTTAAATTTTTAACCGTGTGTGTATTACTTTTGAAGAGTAATATAATTACCTCAAAATATAAGTTGAAGCCAGAGAAATTAAGTAGATTAATTAATGTCACACAGTTTAAAAATAGCAGATGTTTCATTCAAGCCCAGGGCAACTTGATTTCGACTAAAGTACACAGGTATATTGCTGACATTAATTTGTATTATTATTTCTAAACTTTTGTCAACTTATCCAACGTGACAAGGATACTATGTACATGGGCTATCTCTTAAGGGAGAACCATGTGAACATTTGTTGGGAAGTTGATGTTTTTACACTCTTTTCACTATTTTCTTTTATAATTTTACTTAATAGAGATATGAAACAACTTGTGACATCTTCATTTTTAACAAGCATCTCTAATAGATCTGGGATTTTTGAAGTCTTCTTTTTAAAGCCTTTTCTTCATTGACAAAACTAGTGCCCTGTGTGTGTGTGTGTGTGTGTGTAATCATTACTCAAACTTTAGACTATTAAATTGCAAAACCTAGATTGAGAGTGAAAACACATCAAGGTGTCCTATTTAGCTAAATGAGCTAAGGGACTCTGAAGGAATTTATCTTTGGAACATTATAGAGCACCCCTGTATGGATTAAACTGGGAGAATTTACTTCTTTTCTTTCCTTCTTCTTCTCTTTTTAATCACGAACTCCATTTACTAAAATGTGTTTCACAGAGCATTGACCTTTAGAGTATAACGGCTTCCTTGGGGCTATTACAATTTATAGGGCAAATGCCTTCCAATCTTTCAACCCACAAGTAAAGGTTAAAAAGTTTTAGGCACAAAGTACCTAACTCTTTACTTGTAAATTCACTTTCCCAACCAAAAGCCAAAACCATTAGCCCACTCTGGGCACTTTTCATGTTTGAAATGACATTCTTAAAAATCAAGTTTATCTTTGAGTAGAAAGGTTTTTTTTTTTTAAGTATAATATCCTACGATAATAGGTTTGACTGAAACCCTGAAGGCCACCAAGTAAAACCTCCTACTGTGATCAGGATTCCTGGATTGTTTTCTAACTGAATTTGTAAGGGAGAGAGGACTAGTTTTTGTTTCGTTTAATTTGTATTTCTTTGTAAAAATATATATCAAAATTCAAAATAATTATCTAAGTAGTGATATTATCAGTAATCTTTTTTTGTTTATATTTTTAATTTTTAAATCAATAAATATGTTTACAGTTTAAGTGCAACCTCTAATGTAGAATTTGAAAAATACAATCAGGAATAAGGATGAAATAAAGAATCACCATGTATATTATCCTATCAGTATTTTCTGATATAACCTCCTTAAATTTAACTTCTTAGCTTTGGTTGTTGTTTGTGGGTTTGGGGACTAATTTGTTTGTTGTTATTTCATGTAATTTGTATGTTTTTCATTTGGACCATACACCTTCTTGTAACATGAATTCATAATAAAACTCAAAGTAAAGGCTGACTTATGGCTAGGAATTCTCAAGAGGGGTTATTTTTGTTTCTTTACACCTAATGCCAGACTCAAGACAGGCATGTTTTCTTGCCCTGTATGTGTGGATTTTGTTTGTCAGGTACCCTTGTATTGATAGTATGGCCTTAAGAGAGCATCTTTTTTGCAGAGATCCCCAAGTGGATCTCCCACTTAGGGATGGCCTCAGGTCTTTGCTTTCATCTCCTGCATCCCTTATACCCAACAAAGTGGAGGCACAAGGTATCCAGGGCATGTCAGGATTCCTCAAGGAAGAGGCAACTTTGAAATTCATTCACCTCCAAGAGTTCCTGCTTTCATTTGCTTTGGGAATATATATATTCCTTATTTTCATGTTACCTCAATAACTGATTTAGAAGCATTTTGTAAAAACTTTCTCCAGCCTTGTAGTTGGCCCTCTTGAGGTCTAGCCATATTTCTGGAAATGAAAGTTCAATTCCATTATATTTTTACTTAATTCTTCTGTTTTAATTATGCTTGTTCTCTATCAAAAACATCAACTATACATATATATGCTCAATCTCCATTCTCTGCCTCCTTATCAGTCTTTTTATTTTCATTTTCATTGTTTTTCTTTACTATGTTTTATTAGAGCTGTTTATGCTGTCCCATTACTCCTGTCATAATTCTTGGCACCATTAATGTCCAGTTAGAAGATCCTTCTAGTACCCTGTCTCTCAGTCCCTTATTCTCCTCTCCTTTTTTCCTCTACTTCAGTCAGTCACTCCCATAGTTATATCTTAGTCCTTGTCACTACCAATAACTGAAATTACTCCATAATCTCAATTTCAGCAGTTCTGTTCTGTCCATCACCTATCTTTCTAGCTTACTCTTTCTAGTATTCTAATGCTAGTAATTCTTCTATTCCTCTGGGATCTACAAGCTATCTATCATACAACATTTTCACTGTCTCTTATGCCCACGCTTCCACTGTTTACTCACTCCTACCCTTACCCAATTTATATTCCATAGGCTAATATTAAAACACCCTCTTACATAAATCGTCAACACCCTTGTTATTCACTGGCTTTGACAAATATCAATCTTGGTAAATTCCAATTTTTCTGTATTCTCCATGTACCACTGTATAGCTGAATTTGACTGGAGAAAAGCACATCCATATTGACTGGTCTCATTTTAAATTTATGACTATTAACAGAAGAGGATTTTTGTGGTGCTGTCTGGCAATCATATTGCACTCCCCATGACCATTTATGCTCCCATTCTTCTATATTACTCTTTTACATTTTCTCCCCTTTTTCATACGTCCAGCACATCCTTCCCCATCCTTACTCTTAGTCCTGACCTTTCTTCCTATTTCACTGAAAAAATAGAAGCAATCAGAACAATTCTTCCAAGCAATTTTCCAAACTCTTCCAATGTCACTCTATTCATCTATTTGAATCTAGACTGGTCTGTTTTTCTTCCTGTCATGAATGAACAGTATGTTCTAATGCCATCATTTTTCATTTCACCTCTTGTCTACTCAGGAGCATCCTTCCAACAAATTTTCCCTCTCCCCAGCACCATCATTTTCTCCCTTTACTACTCCATCATTTCAGTCTTGCCTCGCTTAATCAATTCTCTATTTAGCAGCCAGAGAACTATAAATGTAAATAAGAACATTTCACTCATCTGCTTATAGTCTTTCAATGGCTTCCCTTCATATGTTGGATAAAATTCAAACACTTTAACCCAGTTTTCAAAGCCCTCTGTAATCTGGCCCCTACCTCTTGAAACTCATCTTGTACTATGGTCACTCTTGTTCACTATATTCCAGTCACAGTGGCCTTACAAAACTCACCAAAATTCTCCTGACCCTGTGGCTTTGTTCTTGTTTTTCTATCTACCTGTAAGATTCTTTCCTTGATATTCATATGGGTGTCTTCCTTAAAGTCATGTTCAAAGAGAAGTTCCCATGACCAACCAATTCAAAGGAGGCAATGTCTATTATACTAGTCTATTTTAATTTTAGTTATAGCACTTATCATTCAGTATGTGATATTTTTCTTATTTATTGCTTATTTATAAATTAAAAAAAATTTCTCTGACTAAACTGTTAGCTCCATTATAGTATGAACATTCCCCCTACTATATATCCTGGACACTATATCCTTAGCATATAGAACGGTACTCTCTGTTAGACATTCAATAAAAATGAATGAATAAATTAATGAATGATGAATGAATGAATGAACTGGAGGCCTTCTAAATTACTTCTAACAAATTCCAATAAATTTGTTCCACTAAGATATGTTCCATATGTTCAATTGCCTTGCTTTAACAAATTAATGTGATCTTTAATTTGTACTGTATGTATTTCAAATTCATCACAACAAGGGAAAGATGGCTTTCCATTCAACTTTCTTGAAACTTTAATTTGACTAAAGGAGTTACATGTGGTGCATAGGAGTCATAATTAATGACTTGGATTTACATTTGATCATTACCAGGACTAGAACGTGTTCACTAAATAGTGATTCCATGCTATAGAAGTAAAAAGAAACCAGTGGTAAGTGTCCTACCTTTTTTAGTGAATAATAATACAAATGTACCAGACATAGTTAGAAGGATAGATTCCTTACTTTTCAAACTCAGGTGCTGAGGACATAAATGTAACTTGAGAAAATCAGAACACCACAGAGCTTTCTCCTTTTATTCAGGGAGAGTGAGTCTCCACATACTTGTCACTTCTCCATCTACAGCACATTTTTAATGTTTCACATTTTATATTCCCTACAGCTGAGTATGGAAATGGTTAGTTACTTAAATGATTCCAAAGCTACTGTTAAGTGAAAATCTTAAATGTGGAACAGATGTTCAAATATTGGGGCAATAAAGATATTATTTAGGGCAGCTGAAAAGCAGATAAAAGGGTAGAGGAGATCAACTCATGATGGATGAGCACCTGCAGCCAAAGCAACTGCAGTAAGAAGCAGCAGAAGGCTATAGGCATCCAAAGGTGTGGGAGCCTCGGCTATTTTGTGAGGGTAACAAGGCCATCAGTATTGAAGACAAGACCATGAGTCTCCTCTGTTTTTGGTTGCCCCATAACATTTTCTGATGGGACAGGATGTCCTTTAGTGCAGGAGAAATCCCCAGAGCAGTTTCTCAAATTGCTCCTTGCAAGTTGCAGCAGGAATCCAGTGGTGGACAAGCAGATGGGACTTTAGCACCCCCCACCCCCATCTCCATTGCTTCAACCCAAGCAGTTCTGCAAAATATTTCATTTGCATAATAAATAATTTGTTGTACAGAACTTTACAAATTTATTCTAATTTATCTTGATGAATTAATGTAGAAATATAGCTATGAAAGTTCTAATTTTTTTAAAAAGAGTAATTGGGAGGAAGATTTGCACTAAGTTTAGTAAATTTTAAACCTATAATAATTAAAATAGCATATACTGGCTTAGGAATAGACCAGCAGATCAATTAAATAAGAAGTACATAAACATATTAAAATATGTAGGAATTTTTATATGATAAGGTATTATTTCAAATCAAATGGAAAATGATAGATTATTTAATATGTGATATAGGAGCCCTATCATACAATTGCCAGATGGGTTAATAATTTGACTATGAAAAATAAAATCCTGTAAGTGTTTGAATAAAATATAGGTGAGTATTTTTTAAACCTGAGATAGAAAGGATTAGAAAGCTAATCAAGACACCCAAATCAGTAACCATAAAGGAAACTCTTAATTTTACCTGTGTAAAAAGTAAAGATGCCCATATGGCAAAACATTAAAACTAAGATTAAAAGACAAACAACAAACAAAGAACATATTTGGAACATATAGCAGACAGAGAGTTGATATTCTTGACATGTCAAGAGCGATTAATACTATAAAACAAACAGCCAAATGAAAAAATATATTATAAGATATTAATTGGACTTTATTAAAGAAATTTAAGTGGCCAATAAATATATGAAAAAAAATTGAACCTCATTAGCAGTCAAAGATATTAATTTTTAAAATTTGGTTGATAATACATAGTTTTGTCAAATATGTATAAGGCTTTACAATTTGGGTAAAACCTCTGTGAGGGAGCAATTGGTCAATACCTATCAAAAGTTAAAGCATACATACCTTTTGACCCAGAAATCCTATTTCTAGGAGTTTGTTCTAAGGATACAATTAGGTAAATTTATAAAAAATTATATTTTTATATATATATATATATATTCATTGTGGAATGCTTATAATAATGAGGAATTTGAAACAGCCTATGTGTCCACACATAGAAATGGGTAATGGAATATTACCCATTAGTCTAGGATAAGCTAGACTATGTTGCTATACCAAGCAAATTCTGAAATCATGGAGGCTTTACATCTAATTTTTTTCCTTGCTCACACAAAATCCATTGAGAGTAAGGGCAGCTTTATTTCTTAGGCTATCTCCATTCTATAGCTCCATCGTTTCTTTGAATTGACACTGTGGGAGGGCTGGGGAGCAATGCAAAGGTTCTTCACTGCCTCAGCCTATAAGTGATATACATCATTTCCACTAGAGCTCATTGGCCAGAACTATCATTTAATCCTCTCAATAACTCTGACTTAAAGATTTTATCATCTCTGTTTAACACATGAAAATCTACCTCAGAATTTAAGTGGCTTACCCAATATTATTCAATAAATAGGGTTGCAAAGGTCTACCAGCTCTAAATACCATGCTCCTTATTTATTTTTTAATAAATGTAATAATTTCTTTTGGATCCTGATTAAATCTTTGTCATTCCAGCAGACTAGGGCTTCCAGGATTCTTGCTGTGTGGATTCTGGCCTAGCTCTGAAGTTACCTGGGAAATGGTTTTTGTTTTAATAAAATAGATAAATGTAGGGTTCAGGAAGGCCTTCTTGTCTCTTTATGTTTCTGCCCACATTTCCCTTCAGATCTACTCCCTACCTTGTGAAATCTCTTCCTCCTTGATCTCTTTCTTTGTAGGCAGTTTTTCAAGAAGCAACTAGGCCAAGCCCTTCGCTTTCATCTATATCCTTGCTGCTGGCCCTCTTCTGTATGCCTGCACTCATTCCCTTTGTCCTACTTCCCATTCGTTGATCTGAGTGCACCACTTTCTTCATTTAGGGAGCCTTCCCAGATTCAACTCATTCTGGGCTGACCCTTCCATGGTTTTGGATTCCCTCCGAATGTATGCATAAAGTAATCCTTCTTTGTTATATTCATGCTTGTATTTCCATGTGTGCAACATCCATTGGTTGACCAATGAAATTTCTGGAAGGCAAAGACTGTATTCTCTATTCTTTGTTTCTTTGATATTTCATAACATGGTAGTCATGGAGCTTCATCGCCCAGATCTTCTTCAAGAAGCATAGTTAAATGATAGCCCCAGGTACCACTCCTTTGGATTTATTGTTGCATTCATGGTGAGGCCATGCTTCTCCTGGGCCTGCTCCCAGCTAATGACATGACAGAGTGCTGTGCTGGCCCATTCCTGTGGGATGCAGGCCCTCTCTAATGAGCAACGTTGACTTAGTATTCTAGTTTCCTGTGGCTGCCATAACAAGTTACTGCAAATTGGTTGGCTTAAAACAACAGAAATATATTATCACACAGTTTGGGGGCCCAATGTCTGAAATCAAGGTGTTGGCAGGGTTGGATCCTTCCAGAGGTTCTGAGGGAGAATCCATTTCATTCTTCTTTCCTAGCTTTCTGTAGCTGCTGGCAATCTTTGTGTTCCTTGGCTTGTAGCTATATATGTCCAGTATCTGCCTCTATTTTCACATGACCTTCTTCTCTGTGTATCTGTGTCTTCTGTTCTTCTTAGGACACTTGTCATTTGATCTAGGAACTACATGGGTAGTCCAGAATTATCTCATCTTGGTATCCTTATTTATATTTGCAAAGACCCCTTTTCTAAATAAGGTCACATTTACAGGTTCCAGGCAGACATATCTTCTGGGGTGGGGAGGGGGCACCATTCAACCCACTACACTCAGGGACTCCTGATTGACTTGGCTAAAACTTTCTCATGGTTGCAGTGTGGTCAGAGACCTTTACACCTAATCATGTTTCCTTCTCTCCTTTCACGTGTGTCAGACCTGCATTGTTCTGAAGGCTCTCCCTAGCTATTCCTACTCCCTTACCTTTTATACTTTATAACCATTTCCCCCAATAAATCTCTTGCATGTCTATTCCATCTTGGTGAATGCTCCTTCTTTAAAATTTTTTTCAATTTATTTAAACTAAAAACAACAGTAACAATGGTGCTCTGAATGTCAAAGTGAAGAAATTCAAGGAAGCACAGGTAAACAGCAGGAGTAACTATGCCTCTCTTAAGGTGAATGCTTCTTATAGGACCTGAATTGTCTCACACAGTGTCTGGTAAATCCATAACTATTTCTGAATGAACATTGGAGCAAGAGTTTCTTTTTTCCATTGAACTTCAGTGCAGGAATAAATTGGATTTTACATACAACACCCTAATTTTTCTGCTTCATAATTCTTTCTTTTTGACAGTGTAGGCCAGTCATTCTTTTTTTTTTTTTGGCAGTACGCGGGCCTCTCACTGCTGTGGCCTCTCCCATTGTGGAGCACAGGCTCCGGACGCGCAGGCTCAGCAGCCAGGGCTCACAGGCCTAGCCACTCCGCGGCATGTGGGATCTTCCTGGACCGGGGCACGAACCCGTGTCCCCCGCATCGGCAGGCGGACTCTCAACCCCTGCGCCACCAGGGAAGCCCAGGCCAGTCATTCTTAACAGCTTTTCCTACTCAATTTCTTTCAACTACCTGCCCATGTGTCACACTCCCCAGACTGCTGTACAAAAATGTAGAGAGTAAGCTATGGCCAGTCCTGCCCTACTAGCTCAAAACCCATTCCTTTTCTCTCTCTTAAAGCACAGCATGATAAAATGACTTGGATAGTCTAGAGCTACTCTAATTTATTTTAAAAAGTAAATAATTTGTAAACTTTGGACCCCTTTCCTATAATTAGTACCAACTTCTTTCAACACACTTCATAATCAAGCCTGACATACCAGTATGTTGCAACATCACAGTTAAGAATAGTGCTATAATCACAAGCAAACAGTCTACGAGTGTCCAACAGATGAGTGAGTGAACAAGAATAAAATCATGCTTTGTGAATGGAATCATAAACTGTTTTGCAATCAAAGTAATAAATGCAGTTCAGAAAATACTAATGCACTTCAGTTGGTAATTGCATTTGTCATGATCAAGTGCTCTGTAATATAGTACTTAGCTATTCTAAAGTCACTCAGGTATATTAAACAATTAAACATGAGTCTGGGGAATAGCTTTATTTAGCCTTTTTCAATTATAGAACCATATATCATGTTCAGTGTTTTCTATATAAAGTCTATGAGACAATAGTATTTTAAAGCAGAGTGTTGGGAATATATAAAATAACCACTATCTCACAACAGTTGTGACAGAACAGTTGTTGTTTTAAGTGATTTTTTTCCCTATATGTTTCACAAACCTTATATAATATCTTGCTGGACTTGTTTTAAGGAGTAAGTTAAAATATTTAAACCTTAGATGTTGATAAAAACCTGTTTTTGAATTCAAGAAAGTCCAGGTTTGAACAGTCTTGTGTTTTTTGAATGGTGACCACTGGCCACCATGGCAACAGCTTCATGACAAAAATGTGAAGCTCAGACCATTTATAGATTAAATCATTAGGTAATATTATTTAGTTACATAGCTGAATAATACTGTGTGTATGTAAAAGCATTCCAATTGAATTATAGCACTTTACGTTGAAATCATCCGGTCCTGCATTTATAACACCACAGTCCAACCCCATCCCATCCCATCTATCTTTTTCTTTTTTTCTTTATTTTTTTAGGTAGAAAGAACTAAATGAGCAGATTTGGAAATGGGAGTCATAAAAATTATATCTGGAAATGAATTTAATTTAGGAAAATAACCCCTGTGTCTTTAATGTGTGAAAGTATTTCTGGAAAGGTTTTGCTCTTGTCCTGGGGCCATGTACCTCCAAGATAATTCAAATATTAGCAACTTTGGGGCAGCATCTGATGAAGAAAACTAAGATTTCTAAGATGGTGCTTTTAAGTGAGCCATCCTGTTTTGAGAAAAAAGGTCTGTCCCTCTCCATATTTATAAAAAAGACAAAAATTAAGGATTCCTTTGTGAAATTAGTGGGATTTAAGCCACCATCCCATGGCTGGACTTAAGCGATCTGCCTCTAGGTAAGTTTTTGCTGTTGGACATTCTTGGTTAGATCACAAATGTGCCCTAAAAATCTAAATATCTGTCAGAGCCTCCAAGTCCTTCACCCTTTGACAGAGACTCTCAGTAGATATGGCACTCCAGCAAAGTCAAGTAGGGTGACCAGTGGTCCCAGTTTGCCTGGGACTGAGGGGTTTTCTGAGACATGGGATTTTCAGTTCTGAAACCAGAACAGTTCAAGGCAAACCAGAACAAGTTGGTCAGCCTACCAACCCTCAGGCTCCTGGACCTCACTGGTTGCTTTTCCAGCAGTCCGTGTGGAGTAGTATTTTCAAGGACTGTTTTGGTTCAACTGGAATGCGTGACATCTTGCAGCAAGACTGATAACTGCCGTTCTCAAAGAATCAAAGGAAGAAAGTTGGAGCCACCAATCCTTTTCTAGACAGCCAAGGTTTCCTCTGGGGGCTATCAAAGCAGTATGATCTCTGAACTCCTAAACTATGTCTCAATTTCCTTCTCACCTGCCTGCCCCAGCATGACCTGCTGAGGTTCTGAGGCAATACCATGGGATTATGGAACTTGATCTGCCAGGCCTCTATTACTGCATGCATTTTATCTACAATGGGTCATTTGTTCATTTGTTTAATTCAACAAATATTTGTTGAATGTTAATATGTGGGAGCACTATTCCACTTGCTGCAGATACTATAGTAAAACAGAGAGAGTACATGTGCTCAACGAGTTTATGTTTTAGAGAGGGAGGTGTGGTCAATTAAAAATATAGACAAATAAAAGAGATATTTCAGTTGATCATAAGTGTTCTGAATTCAATAAAATTCAGTCATACTCATTAGCAGTCACTAACAAGTAGCAGTCAAATAATAAAATTCTAAAGTAGAGCTTCTCAAACCTTAATGTGCATGCAGATTGCCTGAGGATCTCGTTAAAGCACAGATTCTGACTTAGTAGGTCTGGATTGAGGCTGGAGGCCCTGTGTTTCTAGTAGACAGACTTCCAGTTGCTGCTAATACTCCCAGTTTGCGAACCATACTTTGAGTAGCAAGGTTCTAAAGGTATACTAGGGAATTATGCTTGGAATTATACTTGGAAGGGAATGCTCAAACTGTGGACCCAACTTAGTGCAGATAGACTCATAATGAGCATTGCTCTAGGTTTCCTGGAGAATTTTAGGTGTCAGAAGGGACCTAGAACTGCAAATTAAAAACACAGAAACTCTTGAGATGATAGGATGCTTTTCCAAAGAGCAGCAGAAGCCATAGAATATTATCCCATCCCATCTAGCTATAAACATTAAGTCTAATTCTTACATTGTTCATATAATGGCATTTGCTCCATTCAGGCTTCATCTTGGTTCCTTAAAACCACAGCTCAATGTTAGAAAGTGAACCAAATACAACTTTCTTGTTCTCAACTTTGACCTAATATATCACTTACAAATAGAATTTTTATAAACAACAGGATTGGAGGGCATACAATTGGGGACTTGCTCACCAATCTCCACAGGACATGTCTTGCAAGGAACAACTTCCTTTGCAACCCCCTTCTTAACTGAGCTGTGAGAAACAGCATTAGCGTAGCAGTGAGTAAGCAAGAATCCTATGTGTGTGGAAGATCCGGGCCCACTGTGGCTCATCTAGGTACCACTTTACAACTCCCATCATCGCATCAGCAGAACCACAACATGCTCTGTGCAAGCCAAAGGGGAAAGCGTCATTGTAAAACTGAAGACAGCTGCTTCCATAATAGAACTAATTGCACACTGCATCACAGAACTAAATTAGTAGTGAAAACAGTTATAAAAACCGACAGACAGTGAAGCATGACTCACTTAGGAACTGCTGCCAGTCAGGCACATTGTCATTGGCCACTGTTCAAAAACTCACACCTGCAGTTTTGAATAGTAAACATATAAGATGTAATTACTGGGAAAACATATGCCACTTTTCAAATGTGAAAACGCTGTGTTTTTTCCTTGGAACCGTGAGTGGCATGGGACTAAATTGACCACAATACTATTCATCCCTAGGAGTCTTAGCGGATGAACGAAAGCATAACCACGTCTCCAAGCCCCTATTCATACATAAAAGACTGTCTTTAGCTTAAGCAGTTCTAAGGAATCAGTTTTGCTGACAGGATTCCTTGATCTCTTCTGGACTGTCAATCAAGGAATTAACATGGAGTTGTAAGAAACCTCAATTCTAAAATGCATGTGACTGTGTGGCTCAGTTTAAACGTTCAAGCATTAGTGAGTTGTGGTGTCTTCCCTGGCTTCCCTCACAGCTATATACAGTAATTGCTGTCTCATTAAAAACCAGATGATCAGAGAAGACTTCATCAGTTCCTGCAGACTAAACTCACATTTCTGCCTCTTCCACTGCAATTGGCTTTAGAGAATTTGCAGCTTCCCCACACAGTACATATATACTTCATGCCAGGGACAATGAAAAGGATGTTCCCTCATGATGGAGCTGGTTACTGGTGATAGCAAATAAATTCCTTGGCTTCTGACCAACAAGGTAGAGGGTTGTGAGCCCTGGGGAAATGTGCTTTGGGCTAGGGTATGGCAGTTTATCCTTAAACAACAGCTCACACCCTCATCTGATGTTTTAAAATATTGAAATTGTGTTGAACCACATTTATCAGCAAAGAAGGGCAGGTAGAATTTCATTCTGAAACAACTCACAGAACAAAATCTGTTCAATGTCCTCGTGAGGGTCGTGCCTGTGGAATGTTCCAGCTTTCACTAATGGAGACCTGGAGTTGCTGATGAGTTGTAAAACTATATAGTGACTAATCCTTCTTTCTCCTGCTCAGTTAATTAGTCAAACCTAAACATAAATCGAGAAACACTTCAGAGAATTCTGCTGGCTTTTGTCAGCACATAAGAAGTGGGTACTAAAAATGATCAGCATTTTCTTCATGTGAAAGTTGGTAGAGAACTACATAAATATTTTTCAAAGGTCATATTACTTCACAAATTCTAGAGATGCTTGTGTAAGCAAAAGGAGGAATGTGATAATTGGTTTGAGAGTGTGAGCGGTGTGTATTCAGTTCTAGGTGAGGAACCTGTGTGTAGCATTTATAATTTGTATTGCAATTGTTTTCTTATTTGCTTCCCCTCAAATAGCGAGTTCCTTGAAGACAGGAAATATTTTACTCATCTTTTTTTTTTCTTTTTAATTTGCAAAGCACTGAAATAGGCGCTATAGGGGAGATAAAGATGAGTGAAATATAGTACTGTGCCCTTAAGAAGCTTACAATTGAATAGATAACCCCTCCCACTGATATTCTCTGACCTGTAAAACATTTCCCTTCATCTCCCATTGCCACGTCCAAACTTCTCATCTTTATTTTTTTAATTGACATAATGATTTGATATATGTATATATTGTAAAATGACCACAAGTTTAGTTAGCATCCATCACCACATATAGTTACCAGTTTTTTTTCTTGTGATGAGAACTTTTAAGTTCTGCTCTCTTAGCAACTTTCAAGTATACAATACAGAATTGTTAACTATAATCACCATACTGTACGTTATATCCCCAGAACTTATTTATATTATAACTGAAAATTTGTACCCTTTGACCACCTTCACCCATTTTGCCATCTTATTCATTTTATTTCCCATCTTATTCATTGCTGAATCCCTACATTTAGCAGCAGGTACAATGAATCTTGACGTTTGTAGGGTCTTCCTTATCTGAATTTGCCTCATTGGTCACTCTCAGGTTCAAAGTGATTGACAGGCTTGGCTAAGGAGCAACCCCCTGCTAGAGAAGCCTGAGCAAGCTGCTTCTCAGGGAGACAGAGAAGTCTGCCAAGCAGCTGCTTATCCTACTGGCTGATTCAAAGGATAAAGCACAAATGTGCAAGCTAATTAGATTCTCAGGTCTCATTCTTCAGGGGCCATTTCTGAAGGAGGCAGGAAGAAGATCTGTTAGGCTGAAGTGCCTCATTAGTCCGTAACATTGCTAGACCAATCATTGAAACGTAAGCATGACAATTTGGATCCCAGATCTCTTTTCAGCAGGCCTTCACTGCCAAAGCATAAAGGACCTGGGCAATGGGGGAAAGGGGAGGCCTGGACCAATCCTGCACCATGCAATCCTGCATCAGTTGTTGCAGAGTCAAAGTATTAAGCTGTAGGATTTAGAGCAGAGAATAGAAACATTCATCCTATTGTTTGCATTTATCTCATGGGCCAAGTGTGGCTAGCCTTTGGAACGTGTAAGTATTGAATAGTGAAAGTTCAGGGCTGTATGCATGGCTCTAAAATAACCAAGATAAATAGTTAAGACACCTAGATTTTCTGGAAATATTTAGCATTGAAGTATCAGTATAAAACACTAAGGAGTGAGTGTATTTGCCAAGCACTGAAAATCTTTCAGAAATCATGTTATCAGCTTCTTGTTAGCAATAACGAAACTTGGTTCCAGCCAAGTGCTAACAAATAGTCTTTTATTGCTGGCAGCACACTAACTCCTCAGTCTTAAATTTTTTTTGCCTCATATGGCAATATTTTAGCAAGCTGTTGAGTTTTACTACTTCAGCTTTAGGAACTGCTACTTCCAAAGCATGAGGGACTCTGAGCAGCTTGTGATTTCCTTCATTCAGTCTTTCTCAAAAAATATGAATTGTTACTATTCTTTAAATAAAATTAGTAAGAAAATTAGAAAACATTGCACTAAACTTTTGAAATATCAATTCAATAAAAGAATAGCACCTCTGCCACCCCAGGATCTGAGAGTCAGATTTCCTTTTGGATCATTAATAAAATGCCAGTTGAAGAGTCTAGAAAGGGGCATAATCCACTTCCTAACTCTCCTCCATCCCAGAGATGCTGGTGGGACCAGCGAAGGTCCTACAAGAGAATGACCCCATGGTAACTTATGAAACAGACACAAGCAATACTAAGGCTAACACGGGGCTTGGGGTGGAGCCGGGGGTGAGCCTAACCACACAGCCTACTCAACAGAGTTTCTGAAATCTGTCCTCTCTGTTCTGTTCCTGCCATCACTGCCCTAGGTGAGTTATGAGATCCTTCTATCCCATTTCCCTGCCTCTATCCTCCACTATGCCACCAAAACAGTCTTCCTAAAAGCAAGTCTGGCCATGTGTCTTCCTGGCTTAAAAAAAAAGCCCTCCTTGGCTCCCCATCACCAAAAGGAAACTTGCAAGTTCCTGAGCATGGTGCAGGATTGGTCCAGGCCTCCCCTTTCCCCCATTGCCCAGGTCCTTTATGCTTTGGCAGTGAAGGCCTGCAGACTGCCCCACAAATTATCTTGCATTTCAGTCCTTATGGCTTCTCAATGCTGTTTCCTCTGCCTAGAAAGGCTTTCCTCAGGAATCACCTCATCTGGGACGTTCTTGCTGAGACATACCCCCTTTCCTATCCCCCCACTTCTCTTCCCTCACCCACCTAATTAAATTAAACTCCACCTTTGTATATTTATCTATCGTAAAAGCTTCAACTGTTGCACTATCTTACTACTACTACTATTGTTATTAATACGTGCCGTTCCTTTTCTAGAATAAGTTTCTGGAGGACCTTGGAGGCAGGTTTTTTCTGCTTCAATACATTCCCAACCTACCACAGTGCCTGGGATGAAGCAGCAACTCAGTGCATGTTTAAATCAATTTATGAAGTCCTAGAGTAACTCCATGGCGATCAGCCATCTAAAGGAATAATTTTATGCCATGCTATAGGCCATAGAGACATCTAGGTCAGCCTCACATTAGAAAATAAAACTTATGTGTTTCCTTTGTTAGCCAATGCAAAGTATCTAACGCAGTGTCTTTTCTAATTTGGCTGCCTTGAAACTCAATCACATTAATTTCATTTCTCCAGGGTTTTCTTGTTTAATTGAACCATTTTTAGCACTTCATCTTCATTATTTGGCCCTTGTTTTACTCTGTGTTATTGGTGTTTATGTATTTATTTTTATTATGATGCCTTAAATATTTTTAAAGTAAATCATTAAAAATCTGAGAAAGGGGAATTCCCTGGTGGCCAGTGGTTAAGAATCTGCCTGCCAATGCAGGGGACACAGGTTTGATCCTTGGTCCGGGAAGATCCCATGTGCCACAGAGCAACTAAGCCCGTGCACCGCAACTACTGAGCCCGTGCTCTAGGGCCCATGATCCACAACTACCGAGCCCGTGCACCACAACTACTGAAGCCCGCGTGCCCTAGAGCCCACGCTCCACAACTACTGAGCCCATGCACCACAACTACTGAAGCCCACACGCTCTAGGGCCCGCATGCCACAGTTACTGAGTTTGAGTGCTGCAACTACTGAAGCCTGTGTGCCTAGAGCCCATGCTCTGCAACAAGATAAGCCACTGCAATGAGAAGCCTGCTCACCACAATGGAGTAGTCCCTGCTCGCTGCAACTAGAGAAAGCTTGCGTGCAGCAACCGAGACCCAATGCAGCGGAAAAAAAAAAAAAAGAATAAAAAGATCTGAGAAAAGAATAAAGAAACCAAATAAAATTTCCACAAAGTGAGTTTACTTTCAAATACATATGAAGTATGAGTAATAGTTAAGAAAGACAGATAGAATGAAGCTGAACAGGGCAAGAAAAGGAAGAGAGTGGTACATTGGGAAAGAGAAAAAAACAAAAACAGAATGTTTACTATCCCAAGTGGAATGTTTGCCTTCCATGGCGATAGTCCATGTAGATTATAAAATAAATGTGACATAGAAAATTTATTAAGCATCTGGTAGGTGGGAAATACTGAGACCTGGACATACCAAGATCTTGATTGCACAGATTCCATGAGAATGAGAAATAGAAGGAAATTTATGTTCCCTCTTTGTCAAGCAAGTAGTGCATGTCACTAACAGGACTAATAGGCAGCTTTGTCCCATCTGTGAAATTCAGGTCTTGAAAACCCCTTTGGTGAGGTTGAGTAATTAGGACTTTATACAGAAGTAGTCAAGAATAAAGGATCATGAGCGAGCCTTCAAAATTTCATTAATTTCATTAATACTATTTTATATATAGTAGTGTGTGTATATGTTAATTACAACCTCCTAATTTATCCCCCCTCCCCACCTTTCCCCTTTGGTAACCATAACTTGGTTTTCTAAATCTGTGAGTCTGTTTCTCTTTTGTAAATAAGTTCACTTGTATCATTTTTTAGACTCCACATATAAGTGATATCGTATGATGTTTGTCTTTGTCTGGCTTACTTTACTTTATATGATAATCTCTAGGTCCATCCATGTTTCTACAAAATGCATTGTTTAATTCTTTTTATGGCTGAGTAATATTCCATTGTATATATGTACCACATCTTCTTTATCCATTCTTCTGTCGTTGGACACTTAAGTTGCTTCTGTGCCTTGGCTATTGTAAATAGTGCTGCAATGAACATTGGGGTGCATGTATCTTTTTGAAGTATGGTTTCTCCCGATGTATACCCGGGAGTGGGATTGCTGGATCATACAGTAGCTCTATTTTCAGTTTTTTAAGGAATCTCTATAATGTTCTCCATAGTGGCTGTACCAATCTGCATTCCCACCAACAGTGTAGGAGGGTTCCCTTTTCTCCACACCCTCTCCAGCATTTATTGTTTGTAGACTTTTTGATGATGGCCGTTCTGACTGGTGTGAGCTGATACCTCATTGTAGTTTTAAGATTATTTATTTATTTATTTTTGTCTGTGTTGGGTCTTCATTTCTGTGCGTGGGCTTTCTCTAGTTGCAGTGAGCGGGGGCCACTCTTCATCGCGGTGCGCGGGGCTCTCACTGTCACGGCCTCTCTTGTTGCGGAGTACAAGCTTCCGACATGCAGGCTCAGTAGTTGTGGCACACGGGCCTAATTGCTCCACGGCATGTGGGATCTTCCCAGACCAGGGCTTGACCCCATGTCCCCTGCATTGGCAGGCAGATTCTCAACCACTGCACCACCAGGGAAGCCCCCTCAGCGCAGTTTTGATTTGCATTTCTCTAATAATTAGTGATGTTGAGCATTTCTCATGTGCTTTATGGCCATCTGCATGTCTTCTTTTTGAGAAATGTCTATTTAGATCTTCTGCCCATTTTTTGATTGGGTTGTTTTGTTTTTTTGATATTGAGCTGCATGCACTGTTTATTTTCAAGATTAATCCCTTATTGGTTGGATCATTTGCAAATATTTTCTCCCATTCTGTGTGTTGTCTTTTAATATTGTTTATAGTTTCCTTTGCTGTGCAAAAGCTTTTGAGTTTGATTAGGTCCCATTTGTTTATTTTTATTTTCATTACTCTAGGAGGTGGATCCAAAAAGATATTGCTGTGATTTATGCCAAAGAGTGTTCTGCTTATGTTTTCCTCTAAGAGTTTTATACTCTCTGACCTTACATGTAGGTCTTTAATCCATTTTGAGTTTATTTTTTTGTATGGTGTTAGAGAATGTTCTAATTTCATTCTTTTATGTGTACCTGTCCAGTTTTCCCAGCACCACTTATTGAAGAGACTGTCTTTTCTCCATTGTATATGCTTGCCTCTTTTGTCATAGATTAATTGACCATAGGTGTAAGGGTTTATTTCTGGATTTTCTGTCCTGTTCCACTGATTTATAAGTCTGTCTTTGTGCCAGTACCATACTGTTTTAATGACTATAGCTTTGTAGTATAGTGTGAAGTCAGGGAGCCTGATTCCTCCAGCTCTGTTTTTCTTTTTCAATATTGCTTTGGCTGTTTGGGGTCTTTTGTGTTTCCATACAAATTTAAAAATTTGATAGGGATTACATTGAATCTGTAGATTACCTTGGGTAGTATATTTATTTTGACAATATTGATTCTTCCAATCCAAGAACATGGTATATCCTTCTATCTTTTTATGTCATCCTCAATTTCTTTCATCGCCATCTTCACTGTACTCAGTTGTCAAAGTACAGGTCTTTTGCCTCCTTAGGTAGGTTTATTCGTAGGTATTTTATTCTTTTTGATGTGATGGTAAATGGAATTGTTTCCTTAATTTCTCTTTCTGAGCTTTCGTTGTTAGTGTATAAAAATGCAACAGATTTCCCTGTGTTAATTTTGTATCCTATAACTTTACCAGATTCATTGATGAGCTCTAGTAGTTTTCTGGTAGCATCTTTAGGATTTTCTATGTATGCAAACTGTGACAGTTTTACTTCTTCTTTTCTAATTTGGATTCCTTTCATTTCTTTTTCTTTTCTGATTGCTTCAGCTAGGACTTTCAAAACTCTGTTTAATATAAATGGTGAGAGTGGACATCCTTGTCTTGTTCCTGATCTTAGAGGAAATGCTTTTAGCTTTTCAACCATTGCATATGATGTTAGCTGGGGGTTTGTCATATATGGCCTTTATTATGTTGAGGTATGTTCCCTCTATGCCCACTTTCTGGAGTGTTTTTATCATAAATGGGTGTTGGATTTTATAAGAAGCTTTTTCTGCATCTATTGAGACGATCATATGGTTTTTATTCTTCAATTTGTTAATGTGGTGTATCACAATGATTGATTCACAGATATTGAAGGATCCTTGTATCCCTGGGATAAATCCCACTTGATCATGATGTATGATTCTTTTGGATTTAGTTTGCTAGTATTTTGTTGAGGATTTTTGTGTCATATTTATCAGTGATATTGGCCTGTAATTTTCTTTTTCTCTCCTTTCTTTCTTCCTTCCTCTCTTTCTTTCTTTCTTTTTCTTTTTTGGTGGTATCTTTGTCTGGTTTTGGTATCAGTGTGATGGTGGTCTCATAGAATGAGTTTGGGAGTGTTACTTCCTCTGCAATTTTTTGAAATAGTTTCAGAAGGATAGGTGTTAACTCCTCTCTAAATGTTTCATAGAATTCACCTGTGAGGCCATCTGGTCTCGGACTTTTGTTGGGAGTTTTTAAATCACAGTTTCAATTTCAGTGCTTGTGATTGGTCTGTTCATATTTTCTATTTCTTCCTGGTTCAGTCTTGGGAGATTGTACCTTTCTAAGAATTTGTCCGTTTCTTCTAGGTTGTCCATTTTATTGGCATATAGTTGCTCGTAGTAGTCATTTATGATCCTTTGTATTTCTGTGGTGTCCATTGTAACTTCTCCTTTTTCATTTCTAATTATATTGATTTGAGCCCTCTCCCTTTTTTTTTCTTAATGATTCTGGCTAGAGGTTTATCAATTTTGTTTATCTTTTCAAAGAACCAGCTTTTAGTTTCATTGATCTTTGCTATTGTTTTCCTTGTCTCTATTTCATTTATTTCTGCTTTGATCTTTATGACTTCTCTCCTTCTACTAACTTTGGGTTTTGTCTGTTCTTTCTCTAGTTGCTTTAGGTGTAAGTTTAGGTTGTTTATTTGTGATTTTTCTTGTTTCCTGAGGTAAGATTGTATTGCTATAAACTTCTCTCTTAGAACTGCTTTTGCTGGATCCCACAGGTTTTGGATCATCGTGTTTTCATTGTCATTTGTCTCTGGGCATTTTTTAATTTCCTCTTTGACTTCTTCAGTGATCCATTGGTTGTTTAGTAGCATATTATTTAGCCTCCACGTGCTTGTGTTTTTTACAGTTTTTTTTCTTGTAGTTGATTTCCAATCTCATAGCATTGCGGTTGGAAAAAATGCTGGAAATGATTTTAGTTTTCTTAAGTTTACCAAGGCTTGCAGTCGAGTTGTCTTTCCTTGAGCCATACTCCTAACCAAGGCTGGCTTTATGGCCTGGTATGTGATCTACCCTGGAGAATATTCCATATGCACCTGAGAAGAATGTGTATTCTGCTGCTTTTGGATGGAATGCTGTATAAATATCAATTAAGTCCATCTGGCCTAATGTGTCATTTAAGCCCTGTGTTTCCTTATTGATTTTCTTTCTGGATGATCTGTCCATTGATGTAAGTGGGGTGTTAAAATCCCCCTCTATTATTGTATTATATATTGAGGTGCTCCTATGTTGGCTGCATATATATTTACAATTGTTATATCTTCTTGTTGGATTGATCCCTTGATCATTATGTAGTGTCCTTCTTTGTCTCTTGTAATAGTCTTTATTTTAATGTATATTTTGTCTGATATGAGTATTGATTCTCCAGCTTTCTTTTAACTTCCATCTGCATGGAATACCTTTTTCCATCCCCTCAGTTTCAGTCTGTATGTGTCCCTAGATCTGAAGTGGGTCTCTTGTAGACAGCATATATATGTGTCTTGTTTTTATATCCATTCATCCAGTCTATTTCTTTTGGTTGGAAAATTTAATCCATTTACATTTAAGGTAATTACTGATATGTATGTTTTTATTGCCATTTTGTTAATTGTTTTGATTTGTTTTTGTAGGTCTTTTTTCTTCTCTTCCTCTTTTGTTCTTTTTTCTTGTGATTTGATGACTATCTTTAGTGTTGTGTTTGGATTCCTTTTTGTATGTGTGTGTGTGTATCTATTGTAGATTTTTGATTTGCAGTTCCCATGAGGTGTTTATATAACAGTCTATATATACACAAGATTGTTTTAAGTTGCTGGTCTCTTAATTTCAAGTGCATTTGCAATTCTGCTCTACCATCTTGTCCTACTTTGTACACTGGGGATGCAAGAAGGATACTTTGTTAAATAAAAAATACTATTTTTAAAGAATTTATTGAGTATCTATAGTGAGAAAATGAAGATATTTTATTTAAACAATGCCTTGTTTCTCTGTAGTACTTTATATTTCTGTTATACTCATCTGATCCTTATAAAAATCCTGTGAAAAAAGGGCAGACGTTAATAAATTTTACAGAGGCAGAAGCATAGTAGATGCTCAATACTGTAACTGAATGTGTCATGATTCTCTGTTATTAGTGGAGGTGATGAAAACCAAAAGAAGAAAAAAAATTAGGTTTATTTGGAACTGAGGTGTTTATGTTAAACATATGCAAAATTTGTACAAATTATGAAATAAAGGGACAGGTTAGTAAAGGTGATTTTAGGATTGTGTTTCCTAAAGGTCTTTGAAAACGTAAGAGCTTCTCACTTCACTAAAATGGTTTAAAACTAATGCATCCATAATATGGGAGCCAGGAATAAATGATTTTGCTGGGTTCATGCTGTGATGCATAAAACATTATATTCAGGCAAGAGTGGCAAAAGAAAATTAAGAAAAATTTCAAATTCACATTGATAGAAAATAAACTTAAAATGCAATTGTCACTTAGAAACTTAAAAATTTATTATAAAAGTGACACATGTTTTGTGAATTTTAGAAGTTGGCCTAAACAAGTAAACAAAACAAATATATAAATTGCCCATAATCTCACCATTCAGAAGCCTACTGGCCACATTTTGGCTTTTGGATCATTTCTTTCCTGTCTGTAACCTTTGAGTGTATATATATGGCATAATGTAGGAGAAAAAAAAGCTTGTTGAATGAATATATTCATTTTAAAATTAAACATGTAAATGGATTTTTGTCCAACTTGTTATTTCTGGTAATAATGTATTAGTTACCTATTTTATATAGCAAATTACCCAAAAAGTCACTTAAAACAGCAAACAAATATTAGTTTATTGTTTCTGTTTATCAGAAATGAACCATGGCTTAGCTGGGTCCTCTGCTTCGTGTTCTTTCTAAAGCCAGCAATTAGGTTGTTGACCCAGAGTATGTGATCTCGTCTGAAATTTCAACTGGGGAAGGATCAGCCTCTGAGCTCACTCACTTGATTGTTGATAGGATTCAGTTCCTTGAGGGCTAGAGGTCACCTTCAGTGCCTTGCCAGATGGGAATCTCCAACATGATAGCTTGCTTCATGAAAGGAAGTAAAAGAGAGAGTCTGCTAGCAAGAAGGAAGTCACAATCATATGTAATAGTTTTAAGGGAATTCCCACACTTCCATGGGTTTTACTTCCAGGAATGCCACCAGGTTCTCACATTGAAAATCTGATAAAGATCCTTCACAGTTCTGGTAAGAGAAAGGGAAGACTAATCATTGTGAAATATGACCAGAGTGTTCTCCATAGTAAAGTCCTACTGTCCAGGGGTAAGGACTTTATCAGGGCTTTATCCCAGCTAAGGGAAAGACATTTCTCCCACTCCAGTCTCTCTTTAGAATGTTCACCCTCTTCCATACTTTGGCACCAAAAGAACAAGACTGCAGGATAATAGTAGATTACGGCTGAAAGAGCTGCAAGACATAGATGCTTTCCAAGGAGGAATAGTTAGGGAAGCCCAAAGTCAAGAGGAGAGACAAAGCCAAGGACCCTAGAGGAAGGTGAAGACCTCTTTCACCTATAACTGTAGAAAACATTAAACACAGTCTAACTTTTAGCCAGATTAACATAAAGCTTCACACTAAAGGCTAAATTACCTCAGTTTCTATTATTCAATATAATATGTCTGACTTTCAACAAAAATGTACAAAGCATCCTAAAAGGTGAGGAGAAAAACACAATCTGAAGAGACAAAAATCAGCATCAAAATCAGAGTCAGAGATGACACAGCTTTTGGAATTATCAGACAAGGAATTCAAAATGAATGTGATTAATATGCTAAGAGTTCTAATGGAAAAAGCAGATAACATGTAAGAATATTTGGGTAATATGAACAGGGAAATGGAAAGTCTAAGAAAGAATCAAAAGGAAATGCTATATAAATCAAGAACACTGTACAGGCATACTATGTTTTATTGCTCTTTGCTTTATTGAACTTCACAAATATTGCATTTTTTACAAACTGAAGGTTTGTGGCAACCCTGCATCAAGCAAGTCTATCAGAACCATTTTTCCAATAGCATTGCTCAGTTTGTGTCTTTGCGTCACATTTTGCTAATTCTTGCAATGTTTCAAACCCTCCATCAGCAAAAAGGTTACCACTCACTGAAGGCTCAGATGACAATTAGCATTTTTAGCAACAAAATATTTTTTAATTAAGATATGTACATTATTTTAGCCATAATGCTATATGCAGACTTAGTAGACTACAGTATAGTGGAAACATAACTTTTATATGTACTGGGAAACCAAAAAAATCATGTGACTTACTTTTTTGTGATATTTGCTTTATTGTGGTGGTCTTGAACTGAATCCACAGTTATCTCTGAATTATGCCTTAACAGAGAAACCTTTGAAACAAGTCAAAGGGTGGGGGAGGGGCGCCTTACCTATAAAGGAATAAGAATAAGAATTATAGCATACTTCTCATGAAAAACCATGCAAGCAAGAAGAAAGTGGAGTTAAATATTTAAAGTGCTAGAAGGAAAACCACACCAACCTAGAATTCTGTATCCAGTAAAATTATCCTTCAAAAAATGCAGGAGAAATAAAAAGACTTTCTCATACAAAAATTGAAAGAATGAATCACCAGTAGATCCACCCTGCAAGAAATGTTAAAAGAAGTTCTTCAGGTCAGGAAAAAAGAAACTCATACAGATCAGAAACTTGGATGTATATAAAGAAAGGAAGAATGTCCAAGAAGGAATAAATGAAGGCAGAATAAAATCTTTTATTTCTCTTATTCAATATTGATCTAAAAGATAACCAATTTTTAAAAGCAACTATGGTAACAATGTATTCGGTGATTGTAGCACATGGATAGGAGAAATGAATGGCAGCAATGCCACAAGGGACAGTAAAGATAAATTGGTAATAGTCTGTGATAAGATACCAGTATTAAATGTTAGTAGTAGTGTTATTTGAAGGTGGACTTATGTTGTTAAAAATGTCTGTTATAAATTCTAGGGCAACCACCAAAAGAAGTAAAATTGATATTCTAATAGATGAAATAAAATGGAATGATATAAAATTCTCAATTAAAATCAGGGAAGGCATAAAAAGGGGACAATAAACGAAAAATGCAATTAATCTAAAAGTTACAAATGTAGTAGATATTAATCCAACTATATCAATAGTCACTTTAAATGTGACTTGTCTAAATACACTAGTTTTAAGGCAGAGATTGTCAGGGTGGCTAAGAAAAAAAAAAAAAATAGGACCCAACTAAGTGTCTACAAGAAATCCACTTTAAATAGAAAGACCCAAATGGGTTTAAAGTAAAGAGATGGAAAAACATATACCATACTTAAACTAATCCAAAGAAAGCTAGAGTAGTTATTTTAGTTTCACACAAAGCTTCAGGACAAGGAAAGTTATCAGAGGTAAAGAAAGGTGTTACATAATGATAAAGGGGCAATTCTCCAAGAAGATTTAATCCTTAATGTGTATGTACCTAACAAAAGAGCATCAAAATACATGAGGCAAAAACTCAGAAGTTCAAGGAGAAGTAGACACATCCACTATTACACGTGGAGACTTTAATGCCGCTCTGTCAGTAATTGATGAATCAAGCAGAAAGAAAACAAACAAGGATTAAATGACTTGAACAGCATGATCAGTCAACTTGATCTCATTAACATATATAGAATACTCCATCCAACAGCAGCAGAATACATATTCCTCTCAAAATCACATGGCTCAAGATTTTGGAGCCTAAAAGTACAGAAATCATAAAAAGTATGTTCTCAGATCACAGTAGAATTAAACTAGAAATCAATAGCAGAAAGATAGCTAGTAAATATTCCTAAATGTTCGGAGAATTAATAATACACCTCTAAATAATATGTGGGTAAAAGAAGTCACAAGAGAAAAATTTCTTAATATTTTGAATTAAATAAAAGTGAAAATATGGCATCAAAATTTGTGATATACAACAAATGTAGGGCTTAGAGGACAATTTATAGGACAATTTATGAATTTAAATTCATATATAAGAAGAGAGACCTGAAGTTAACTATATCTGCCTTCCTTAAATAAAGGATTTTTGTTTATAAGGATGATTTTTTTTTTTTTTCGGTATGTGGGCCTCTCACTATTGTGGCCTCTCCCGTTGTGGAGCACAGGCTCTGGACGCACAGGCTCAGCGGCCATGGCTCATGGGCCCAGCCGCTCCGCGGCATGTGGGATCTTCCCGGACTGGGGCACGAACCCACGTACCCTGCATCGGCAGGTGGACTCTCAACCACTGCGCCACCAGGGAAGCCCTAATTTATTCTTAAATAACAATAATAACCCCATGACTTGCTTTTTTTTTTTTCTTGAAACATGATATGCATTTAATGAATGTTTGTTAAATGAATGGATAAGTTAATGACGTTCCCACTGGAATATTCTCTCCATGAGGGCAAGATTTAACCTTACTGGTGGTGTTGTTTTACATAGCTCTCAAAAGAGTGTTTTGCATATAGTAGACATTCAATAAATGTTCATTGTATTAAGTATCTTTTAATATACATAAAACTCTAAGATTTTGAGTACTATTATATGTCCATTTTAAAAATGAAGTAATAGGCTTAGAAACTTAAGTAGTGTAATCAAGATCAAAGAACTATTAGTTGGTGAAGTCATACTGTGAACATAAGTTTTATTTCCAAAACTACGTGTACTACACATGTGGAAAGGTCTTCTTTAGTAAATCCCTGAAAACTCTATGAGATTTTTAACACATCATTATTTACAAATTATTTGCAAGTCTTCATAGCGACTTCTATTTCTATGTAAAATATCAATTATAGATCATTTCTTCTCTTCCTCATTTACTTGCTGGTAATTCTGTCTTTAATTATATTTCCATAATTCAGGGCATACATTTTATATACCTAATAATACCATAGACACCTTGAGGATATGATGAGTCCCATGACTTGTTAATGTAACATATTTTAATACCAAGTAATGATATTTTCAAAAGCAGTAAAACTTAATGAAAAGATTGACATTGTTTTTGTAATCTTGAATATCTGGCTAAGACAACTTGTATTAAGTTTCTCATATCTGTTTCTGCATTCAATCTGTTGTTGTATATTGTGATTAAAGTGTATGAAGAAAATCCAGCTTCAATAGGTATGTATATAGTGGGAAAAGGGAGGAATATTTTAATAGCCTTTTACAGTCATTGTGATTATTCTTTGATACTACTCCAAAACTCAACAAGCAACAGTTTCTTAAAGGATAATTGCAATGTGGAATCTGAAATTATATCAATGAACTTTCCCTGCTCTTCATACCATACTAATAAGCTAAAACCAGTTAGTCTATTTTGTACTTAAAAAAACCCAAAAACAAACAAACCCAGTTTCTTCTATTAATAGCATCATTTGTTAGTATGGTACATTTATTGCAAATAATGAACCAGTATTGATACACTATTACTACCTAAATACCATATTTTATTAAAATTTCCTTAGTTTTTACCTAATGTCCGTTTTTCTATTCCAGGATCCCACTGCGAATGCTACGTTACATTTAGCTGTAATGTTTTTCATAGGCTCCACTTGCCTAAGCAGTTTCTCAGACTTTTCATATTTTTATGACCTTGATAGTTTTGAGGAATTTTGTAGAATGATTCTCATTTGGGATATATTGATGTTTCTCTCATAATTTGCCAGGTTCCTCTACTGTAAACTCATTCTCCCTACCCTTCCCCATACTGTACTCTTTGGAAGGGACTCACTTTGCACAGCCCACACTTAAGGAGTGAGGCACTTAACCTCCAGAGGGTGGAGTGTTTTAATTTTTATAAGCCGAATTCCAGGACAACTCTATTTGAGAAAAGTGAGTGAATCAACTGGAAACACAAAGACTCTCCTTATTCTGTGAATAGTCATAGCTGTCAGAAAAGTGTTGAATAAGTAGCGTAAATTTAGATTTTCACTTTGGAGTGGGGGTGCTCACAGTTTTCCCTCAGAACAACAGTTCTGCTCAATTCTTGTGCATGTAGTTCTTTCTGGGTTTTTTTGTGAGGGGGAGGGGGGATGAAATCCTTCTAGGTTATTTTTTATTTTTAAAAATGATCATAGAAATAAAACAAAGTATTCATTTGAGTTGATCTGCAACTCAGATTTTTGACTTATTGTATCATGGACATGTTTCAAGTCAGAGAATGAAATGGAAGAGTATGGCTCTGAGACAATAGGTAAAGGACATGTTTTTGTTTGTTTGTTTTGTTTTGTTTTTTGCGGTACGCGGCCTCTCACTGTTGTGACCTCTCCCGTTGCGGAGCACAGGCTCCGGACGCGCAGGCTCAGCAGCCATGGCTCACGGGCCCAGCCGCTCCGCGGCATGTGGGATCTTCCTGGACCAGGGCACGAACCCGTGTTCCCTGCATCGGCAGGCAGACTCTCAACCACTGCGCCACTAGGGAAGCCCAGGACATGGTTTTTGACAGAAGGAAGGCTAACTTCTCCATACCCTGAAATTTAGTATAGTCTCTGGTCCAATTTTGAACCTTGTTTCCCTGTCTATATTTCTATCGATATTTTGCAACCCATACTATCTTCTATTAATTCTTATAGACTTATGGGTCTTTTCCTTTTTTGGTTTAATGATTGGCAGTATAAATTTTTTTCACTATTTATGGAAGATTTTTATGCTTATTCTTACCTATTTATGCTTCAAGATTAAATTTAAAATTTGATTTATTTTAAGAAAATCAGACTCCTAATTGGGATTAAATTAATTTCAGAAATTTATGTGGGGGTAGTTTTCATTTTCCCTCTCTTTTCTGGCCATCAGGTAGAAAGAATTAAATTTATGTTACTACTCAGTTTCCAGCATATTGTTATCAATCCATGCCTTGCCTTTTCTTTTTTGATTTCATGGTAGTTTTTTCTTCTTTTCTTCCTTATTACTACTTCCATTCCTTTCTTCTTATAGGTACCCATCCTAATATGTTTGAACTATGACCTCAAATACATGTGTATACTTGTACATTTCTGGTGACATTGTAGGTGTATGTGGTTTTTTAATTCAATTTATCTAAACTGAAAAATAATTCACACATTTCTCCCACCCCCCACTCCCCACCTTTGGCAACTACCAATCTAATCTGTTCTCTGTATCTGTCAGGTTGGTTATACCCCCACCCCCCACACACATATTTAGATTTCACATATATGAGATCGGACTTTCTCTGTCTGACTTATTTCACTTAGCATAATGTCCTCGAGGTCCATCCATGTTGTTGCAAATGGCAAAATTTCATTCTTTTTTATGGCTGAATAATATTACATTGTATATATATGTGTGTGTATATATGTATATATATGTATATATATGTGTGTATCTATATCTATATTTATATATATCACAATTTCTGTATCCATAAACAGCACTTAGGTTGTTTCCATATCTTGGCTATTGTAAAGAATGCTGCACATTGTTGTATATATCATTTTTTTAAATTGAGGTATAGTTGATGTATAATATTATATGTTTCAGGTATATAACATAGTGATTCACAATTTTTAAAGATTATACTTCATTTATAGTTATAAAATATTGGCTATATTCTCTGTGCTGTATAATATATCTTTGTAGCTTATTTATTTTATACATAGTACTTTGTACTTCTTAATCTCCTACCCTTATCTTGCCCCTCCCTCCTTCCCTCTCCCCAGTGGTAAGCACTAGTTTTCTCTCTATATATGTTAGTTTGTTTCTTTTCTGTTATATTCACTAGTTAGTTGTAATTTTTAGATTCCACGTATAAGTGATATCATATAATATTTGTCTTTCTCTGTCTGACTTCATTAAGCATAATACCTTCCAAGTCCATCCATATTGTTGCAAATGGCAACATTTCATTCTTTTTTTATGACTGAGTAGTATTCCATTGTGTGTGTGTGTGTATGTGTGTGTACGTATATATATACACACATACACATATATGTATATATATATATAAATACATGGTATATATGTGTGTGTATATATATATAAATATACCTCATTTTCTTTAACCATTCATCTGGTGATGGACATTTAGCTTGTTTCCATACCTTGGCTATTGTAAATATATTTTTTGAATTAGTTGTCTTTGGATAAATACCAGGAAGTGGAATTGCTGGATTATAAGGTAGTTCTATTTTTAATTTTTTGAGGAGCCTATTTAGATCTTCTGCCCTTTTTAATCAGATTGTTTGGGTTTCTTTTTTTTTTTTTTGCTATTGTATAAATTATTTATATATTTGGATATTAGCCCCTTATCAGATATATGATTTGCAAATATTTTCTCCCATTCAGTAGGTTGCCTTTTCATTCTGGTGATGATTTCCTTCACTGTGCAGAAACTTTTTAGTTTGATAGTCCCACTTGTTTATTTTTGCTTTTGGTGTCAGATTCAAAAAGTCATTGTCAAGACCTATGTCAAGGAGCTTACTGCCTATATTTTCTACTAAGAGTTTTATGGATTCATGTCTTACATTCAAGCCTTTAATCCATATTGAGTTAATTTCTGTGTATAATTTCAGTTTCATTCTTTAGCATGTGGGTGTCCAATTTTCCTGACATCATTTATTGAAAAGACTGTCCTTTCCCCCATTGTATATTTTTGACTCCTTTGTCATAAATTAACTGACCATATATGTGTGGTTTTATTTCTGGGCTCTCCATTCAGTTTCATTGATTTATGTGTCTTTTTTAATGCTAATATCACTGTTTTAATTACTATAGTTTTGTAATAATTTGGAATCAGGGAATGTGATACCTCCATCTTTGTTCTTCTTTCTCAAGATTGCTTTGGTTATATGGGATCTTTTATGGTTTCATACAGATTTTAGGATTTTTGTTTTATTTCTGTGAAAAATGCCATTGGAATTTTGATAGAGGTTGCATTGAATCTGTATATTGCTTTGGGTAGTATGGACATTTTTAACAGCATTAATTCTCTGAATACATAAACATGGAATATATTTCCATTTATCTGTCTTCTTTAATTTCTTTTGTTAATGTCTTGCAGTTTTCAATGTATAGGTCTTTCACCTCTTGTTTAAATACATTCCTAGGTATTTTGTTCTTTCTGATGCAACTGTAAATGGAGTTGTTTTCTTACATTGATGTTTTCTATTTTCTCCTTAGTCTCAATTTTGTTTATTTCTGCTCTAATATTTGTTATTTCCTTCCTTCTACTAAATGTGGGGGTTTTTTGTTCTTTTTTTAGTTCTTCGAGGTATAAAGTTAGGTTGTTTGAGACTTTTCTTGTTTCTTGAGATAGGCATTTAGCACTATGAACTTCCCTCTTAGAGCTGCTATTGCTGTATCCCATAAATTTTGTTATGTTATATTTCCATTTTCATCTGTCTCAAGGTACTTTTTTATTTCTCTTTAGATTTCTTCTTTGATCTATTGGTTGTTCAGTAGTATGTTGTTTAATCTCCACATAATTTGTGAATTTTCCAGTTTTCTTTGTGTAATTAATTTCTAGTGTCATACCACTGTGGTTATAAAAGTTGATTGTATATAACTTCACTCCTCTTAAATTTATTAAGACTTGTTTTGTGACCTAACATATGATGTATTTTGGAAAACGTTCCATGTGCACTTGAGGAGACTGTGTATTGTGTTGCTTTTGGATGGAATGTTTTGTAAATATCTGATGAGCACCATCTTTGCGCTCTCCCTTTGCCATGCTCCAGTAGCTACTGTTACACATCTGACTTTTGTGGCTGCCACCTAATGATATCCTGGCTCTGGAGGCCAGGGGATCTTGCATTCCTGGTCCCATGGGACTATAATAATTGGTATCACCCAGAAAAGAGCTCTTACCCCTGGCTGGTGCTCCAAATTTTGTGACTGCTACCAGGAGACACCTCTACCTTGCCTGGCTCTGCTGGCCAGTGGGGCTTATGTTCATGCATCCCACAGGACTATAACCAAAGGAGAAAGAGTTAGTAAACAGCTACCACCCCCACTGCATCACAAGAGACAACAGGAGCTTGGTTTTTCTATGAAGGAGGCGTATTAGCTAATTATCGTGACTGTGGCCTGAGGGACAGGCTTCTAATTAAATACACATCTTGGGGTTTACTAATCATTTCCAGAGATCTTGGAAGGTGTGCATTATATTTGCACTCACCCTCTGCCACACGCCAGAGCACCAGTGTCTCCTGCAGAGGAGGTTTACATGTGTCTGGGGCCTTGGTTTTTATATCCAGTATCCCGGTTTTTGTGGCTGCTGCTCAGGGAATGTCCCTTGATCACCTGGCTCTGGTGGCTGGGGGTTGGGGAGGGCTTGCATTCTTGGGTTCCACAGGACTGTGGCAATATGAAAGATGGTTATTTGCAGGCTACCACCCTAGGGTACTACACAAATAGTAGACTGGGGCACATTCGCCAGTCTTTCTGTGAAGAAGGCCTCTTTGCTTGTCCTAGAGCCTTGGCCTGAGGGGTAGCTCTTCCAGAGCTGCTCTCAAGGAATATAGACTATATATGTCATCTGGGCACTCTCCCTCTGTCTTGCTCCAGCTCACTGGTATCACCCAGAAAAGAGCTTATACACTTGTCTGGAGCCATGATCTCTGACTGCAACCCAGGAGATACTTGCATATTATCTGGTGCTGGTGGCCAGTGGGGCTTATGCTTGTGGTGCCACAGATCTGTATATATTTGCATACTTTTAAAAGCTGATGTGTAAAGGTTTAGCTTCTAGTCAGCCTGAATCTAGGTGCTGAGATCCTCCTCTTTGGGGCACTAACAGGTCTTGGCACATCCTCAACTATTGGGAGCTATTTAAAATATAATAGCCTGCTTGGACAAGTACAAAGGTTTGAGAGAAACCAAGAGCTAAGGCAGGGTTGGAAGACAAGTTTTATCTCTACATGAAGCCATTCCTTCAAGACGAGGAGAGGTTGTCGTTTCATCTACTGTATAGAAACCAACTCAGAGAGTCAAGCAAGAAACAGAGGAATATGTTCCTAATGAAAGAACAACACACAGTCTCAGAAAGAAATCCTTAATGAAATAGTTAAGTAATTGATAAAAGTTAAAAGTAATGGTCATTAAGACGTTCACCAAACTGGGGAGAAGAATGGTTAAACACAATGAGAACTTTAACAGAGCAATGGAAAATATAAGAAAGTACAATACAGAAGTCACAGAACTGCAGAATATAATAACTGAACTGAAAAATACACTACTGTAGAAGGGTTCAACAGCAGACTAGATGAAACAGAAGAAAGGACCAGTCAACTCGAATACAAGCCAGTGGAACTCACCTAATCAGAAGAGCACAAAGTTAAAGTAATGAAGAAAAGTGAAGATAGGTTAAGATAGTTATGGGACAACATCAAATGAACTACCATTCACATCAGAGGGCTCTAGAGGAGGAGGAGAGAGAGAGAGAGAGAGAGAGAGGCAGAGATCTTATTTGAAGAAATAATGGCTAAAAACTTCCCTAACCTGAGGAAGGAAACAGACACCGAGATCCAGGAATCCCAGAGAGTTCCAAATAAGATGAACCCAAACAGACCCACACTAAGACATGTTATAATTAAAATGTCAAAAGTTAAAGACCAGGAGAGAATATTAAAAGCAGCAAAACAAATTCTTATATACAAAGGAACCCACATAGAGCTGTCAGCAGATTTTCAGCAGAAACTTTGCAGGCCAGAAGAAAGTAGCACAATATATTCAAAATGCTGAAAGAAAAAAAAAATGCCAACCAAGAATATACTCCTTGGCAAAGTTATCATTCAGAAATAAAGGGGAAATAAGAATGTTTCCAGACAGGCAAAAGCTAGAGTTCATCACCAGTAAATTAGCTTTACAAGAAATGTTAAAGGGACTTCTTTAAGCTGAAAAGAAGGGGCACTAGTTAGTTAAAGGAACACATAAGAAGAATAAATCTTACTGGAAAGGTAAATATATAGTAAAGGTAGTGGATTAATCATTTATAAAGGTAGTATGACAGTTAAAAGACAAAATTAGTAAATAATAATTATGATTACAATAAATAGTTAAGGGATACACAAGATTAAAAAATGTAAAATGTGACATCAGAAACATAAAAGAAGAGAGAGAATAATAATATTGAGCTTAACAATGAGATCAAACTTAAGTTGTTATTGACTTAAAATAGACTGTTATAGGTAATAATCATTATATGTAAGCCTCATGATAATCACAAAGCAAAAACCTATATTAAAGTCACAAAAGATAAAGAGAAAAGAATATAAGCATACCACTAAAGAAAGTCATCAAATCACAAAGAAAGAGAGCAAGAGAAGAAAAAAGAAATGGAGAGGAACTACAAAAATAGCCAGAAAACAACAAAATGGCAATAAGCACATACCTATCACAATTACTTTAAATGTAAATGGACTAAATTCTACAATCGATCGACATATGAATGGACTAGAAAAAAAAAACATCTATGTGCTGCTTACAAGGGACTCACTTTAGATGTAAGGACACTCACAGACTGAAATAAAGAGATGAAAAGGATATTCCATGCAGATAGAAACTGAAAGAAAGCTGGAGTGGCTATACTTCTTTCAGACAAAATAGACTTTAAAACAAAGACTGTAATAAGAGACAAAGAAGGGCATTACATACTGATAAAGGCGTTAATCCAACAAGAAGATTTAACATTTGTAGATATTCATGCACTCAACATAGAGCACCTAAATATATAAGGCAAATATTAACAGACTAAAGGGAGAAATAAACAGCAATACAATAATAGTAGGGGACTCTAATACCACACTTGCATCAATGGATAGATCATCAGACAGAAAATAAATAAGGAAACTTTAGCCTTAAACAACATATTAATTCAGATGGACTTAGATATTTGTACTTCGAATGGATCTTTTACTCATGTCTTATTTTGTAACATCATGCATTGGTCATTTGGAAAATGTTGCTTTACTGAGTTATACAGAGTTTCTAAATGTTGATACATTTTATAATACAGTATCAACAAATCACATTCATTAATATCATGCCAGTCTTATCCAAAAAGCCTTTAAGTATTGGGAAGCTGTCAAGCTCACAGTGGCAGATACGAATTTCCAAAATTCTAATTTTTGCTCGATAGCTCAAATTTTATTGTCAGCAACAAACACTGTCAGTAGTGTTCCTTGAAGTGACAAGCTCACTTTGTTCATTTTTGACAAAATGTCTGCCAGATACCCAAGTCTGAATAAGCATGGTTTGGCAGTCATTCTTTCAAGCAAAAGTGGCATTCTATGAAAAAAAAAAAAAACAAACAGCTAGCTTAGCTCTCAACTCAAATATCTTCACAGATGCATGTTGTACTTCACTGTGCAGCAAAAAGAGCTTTATATATACTTACCATTTTGTCACACTGAAAAGAAGCATATTCAGGACTTCCCTGGTGGCACAGTGGTTAAGAATCTGCCTGCCATTGCAGGGGACACGGGTTCAAGCCCTGGTCCGGGAAGATCCCACGCACCGAGGAACAACTAAGCCCATGCACCACAACTACTGAGCCTGTGCTCTAGAGGCAGCAAGCTACAACTACTGAGCCCGTGTGCTACAACTACTGAAGCCCGTGCTCGTAGAGCCCGTGCTCCACAACAAGAGAAACCACCGCAATGAGAAGCCTGCGCATCACAACAAAGAGTATCCCCTGCTCGCCGCAACTAGAGAAAGCCTGAGCGCAGCAACAAAGACCCAATGCAGCCATAAATAAAGAAAGGGAAGAAGCATATTCAAAGGTTGAGATCTAATAAAATGATTTTTACTACTTCATCAAAGACATTCTTAAGTGACACTGGCTTTTTTTTCCTGCAAGTGCATGGTAAAGAAAAATACGACTACTAGCAATTTGGTGCCACTGCTTCTATTTGGACTAAGGCACTGGCACTTATGCCCACCATTGCTTTTGTACCATCAGTTCAAAGGTCAGCAATGTAAAAAAGGCAGAAGATGCCTTAGTATTTTTATGAAAATAGCTTTGACCCCATGGGCCTCTTGAAGTGAACCCCACAGACTTTTAAAATTGCTGTCTAGGGAGATATATGAAGAAAATAAGAAGGCCTTTGTCACTCATGTCCCCAGAATTCAGTGCCTGATATGTCTGTCACCATTGTATGGATATGATAATCTTCTGAGGTAGCTGCTATAGGCATCGTAGAATGGAGAAGCTAAGGAGGAAGTAACCATAATACACAAATATGGGGGATTCTAATTTTATCAGAGAGAAAACTGTAAATGACTGTACAGGTATACCTCTGAGACAATTGCAGATTTGGTTTCAGACCACTGCAATAAAGGGAATACAATAAAGCAAGTCATGCATTTTTTGGTTTCCCAGTACTTATGAAAGGTATATTTATATCATACTATAGTCCATTAAGTGTGCAATCGCATCGTGTCTATACCTTAATTTAAAAATACTTTATTGCTAAAAAATGCTAACCATTCTGAGCCTTTAGCAAGTCATAATCTTTTTGCAATGGCAACATAAAAGATCATTGATCACAGATCACCATAACAAATATAAAAATAATGAACACGTTTGAAATATTGTGAGAATTACCAGAATGTGACATAGAGACAGAGTGAGCAAATGCTGTTGGAAAAAGTGGTGCCAACAGACACTCGATGCAGGGTTGCCACAAACCTTTAATTTATAAAAACAAACAAACTAAACAAACAAACAAAAAAACCCCACAATTATCTGTGAAGCACAATAAAGGGAAGCACAGTTAAAGGAGCTATGCCTGTAGTAATCTAAATAGCTTAGAGATTCAGCGTCACAAGTACGGGAATTTTGTAGGTGACTTTTCTAGAAGGTAGTGGGAAATGATAATCTTTACTTTTGTAGATTGATGGAGATGGTGGAGGGAGAAACTGCTTTTTCGGGGAAATATGGGAAGGATCAACTAGCAATGGAGCTGAGGCCAGCACAGGTCCTGCCATTCCTGAATACTCAACAAGCTATCAGTTAATGAAATGTTGGGCATAACTTCATTTTGATGAAAAAGGAGGAGAGCACATCTCAGCTGACATGACAGTGTTAAGAATGTGGCTTGTTCAGATATCTGTGATTTGGGGGTATCAGTGTGTTTTGCTCTTACGGTCATGTTGCTGCGTCTATAAGAAACATAACCTTTGCTCAGGAAATGGTGAGTTAAAGGAAAGTGAAAGACATCCATACATTCTGGATGTCTGAGGAGTCCATTAATACAAATAGTAATACCAATCTCTACCAGTCGTAGAGGCCTTTTCTTATTAACAAACATGGTTGAGAAGATATTAATCAGTAACCACAGCCTGCTTCAGTTAACTGCTTTAGTTCTCCTCAGTTTTATGGGGAAAAAAAAAACACCAAAACCTATCTTCCAGGGTCTGAAGTAAAAGTAGAAGTGGATGTAAACACAATTAAAGAGTCAGGTTTTCAGGCTGTCTCTGTAATAAGCTTTTCGCTGAAATGAAATGTAATTAGCAACCACGATAATGTAGTTTGCTTCATTTAGCTCTTCAGTGGGTTTATAAACAAATTCTGCCAGTTAACTTGTTAAGCAGATGCATCCACTACACTCTGGCAAAGCACGTTAGAGAGGACCGTCTCAAGCAGGTGCAAGGACAACAGGATGATCCATTTATCTATTCACCAGTCGGGAATGCTGGCAGCAATGAACATGCACCATTTTTAAATGCTCCTCTATAAAGAAGGTTAAGAAATATTTCATCTGAGGGATTAAGAAAGAAAAGCTGGGGAGCAGCACTTAAATTCTCAAAGTAAACAATTAATGCTTACTTTGTAATGCGCCCATGGAGACAGCCGTAAGTGTTATTTGGGGTCCAAGCATACATTCAATAACTGAATGCTGGTTACTCTTACCAAAATATTAGCAGTGATTATGAAGTGGGATCAAAGACTTTTAAAGCATTTCTGTATTTTTATATTTTACTCATACCACCTTTACTATGCAAAAAAAAAAAGAGTTTATTTGAAAAAGCGAGTAAAAACAAAATTTTGGGCTCATCCTAGAAAAGATTTCTTAAATACTAATGACTTATCCTTTAAAATATGCTTTAGTCTGTATTTGGGAGAATAAAATCCTTTTACGTTTGGATGGCCACATGGAAGCCACTGAAAACAAATTAGTTTTGCCTTAAAATTCTATTTTTGATTAAAATGATATGATCAGCATACTTAGTTAACATGAGAAGAAATTCCAAGTCTCCTAAATTAGAAATTTGTATCATGTAAAACAATTCAGGGAGTCAGCACATTGGAGGCGGAGTGTACTCACAGCTATTTTGTAGGGAAAAAAATCAAGAAGCATTGAGACTGAAGATTTTACCCCCCATAAACCAGAAGACCAGTTAGAAGATGCAGCTGGCTTAGAAGAAAAACTCTTTCATCTTCATTTTGTAAAATTTTTTCAAAATTTATATCAAATTTTAACTCCTCCAACATAGCCTCCACAAACTCTCATTCTCACTTCTTCCCCTGGCTCTTTTATCTGCACTACTCCTATGACCCTCAGCCTGACTCCCCAGTGCTGTTTATGGGTAGTTCCTATCTCCCCAACAGGGTGGAGCAGAGACCACGATTGATCTCTTTCGACATTCTTAGTGCCTAGCACCATGCTCTGTGGTAGGGAACTCATATATATAGTGATGATGAGAGACATGGAAATTTTTTTTTTTTTTTTTTTTTTTGGGGGTACGGGGGCCTTTCACTGCTGTGGCCTCTCCCGTTGCGGAGCACAGGCTCTGGACACGCAGGCTCAGCGGCCATGGCTCACGGGCCCAGCCACTCCGCGGCATGTGGGATCTTCCCAGACCAGGGCACGAACCCATGTCCCCTGCATTGGCAGGCAGACTCTCAACCACTGCGCCACCAGGGGAGCCCGGAAATTATTTTTGACAAAGCGGACTTCTTTACCAAAATTTCACAAAAGTTTAAGTGGTACAAATGCACATTCTTTCTCTTCGTCTTGATGGATTTAGCCTCAATGATGGCTGTAAAACAGCAAATACTAAATAATGATTTATATTGTACTTATGTAAAGGCCTTTGACTAAAACGGTTGGTGCAAAAACACCCTTACAAGAGAAAATATGGCACCCGAGGGTGTCAGCCTAAAAATTGTTCATCAGAAGTAACTATTATTGTTTGTTTAAAGCTGTATTAGAACTGGCTCTGTCCTATGAAACATCTTTATCAAAATACAGTGCACTAGACTTGTAATGCCTCATGAGGGATGCATCATAAATTCTGACACTTGATGCCCACCTTGAAGGTCATAAGATAATCCTATCCATCTCTTTGTAACCCATAATGTGCAAGACTGTAAACTTATCTAAATCTTTGAGTCTACTTTCCCAGTCAACAAAACAAAAACCAAATGCTTTTGACCAGGTTTTTATTCATTAATACATTTATTCAACAAATATGCATTGAGCATCTACTTATGCTTCTGCTCCAGTTATAGGCATTCAGGATGTAGAAGTGAACAAAACAGAAAAAAAAACCCTCTTGCTCTCAGCTTTATATTCCACTGAGGAAGAAAAACAATGAGCAAACCTAATAAATACTGTTGGAAAAATAGAGCAGGGTAAGAGAGGAATGGGAGTGCAGGGCTGGGGTGTGGAGTTCAGTTTTAGTGGGGATGGTCAAGAGAGCAAGATGATGACACTTAACAAACACTTTCATGAGGAGGGAGTTACCCATGAAAATATCTTTCCCAATCTTCATAATATTCGAAACTTTCCAATTGATTCAGGCCTTGAGTCTATGCAGTTGGTTTCAATTAGCATACACATACTCTCAACTTGCTTTTTTATTCACTTATTTAACAAATATTTATCGACTACATAGTGTGTGCCACATACTGCCAGGCTATAAGGATATATTAACATAGTCCCTGTATCAAGCTGCTCAAAACCTAATGGGTGATGCACGTAGTGGGTAAATAACTTACAGTGCTTGAAGAGAGGGCTGAGCAGAGGCCATGGGACCCTGAGAAAGGGGAGGCTAACTTCCCAGAAGTAACCAAGTCTTCACAGAGGAGAGGATGGCATTTCAATTAGATCTGTAAAAACACTTAATAGAGATAAAAATCCAAAGTAATAAAAATATTGGGAATTAAATAGTACCTTGATTCTTACAGATATAAAAAGTATAGGATTGCCATTCATAATATTTTCTGGAAATGCACATAGAAATGCTGAAATGTCTAGATTCTTGCCATATTAACTAACAGTAATAATAGGGTAAATGTTAAAATTTCTTTAACACCGAGTATCTACGAGTTCTGATCCTTGTCATGTATTCTTATTTCAACTCTCAGGAAGTTTTCTTTCAAGTATTGATCGACATATGAACAATTATTACGTATTTTGAATGCAAAGCCATTAGACTGGATCTCACACAAAAAAATCTTCACTTCTATTTTTCCTATCACAGGATAAATTTTCATATATGTATCCCATATTTATAATTTTCAAGATGCTTTCATGTTGTATTACTTGGTCATCTTTTTATCCCTTATGACCATTTCATCCACAATAATATCTCCAACATGTCTTTTAGCTCTAAGATACTAAAATCCCTAGAAGATAGTCTTTCTCTCTACCCTCACAGCTAAGTTCTATGGTACAGATCAGGAATATTGCAACAGTTTTGCTTATTGTGGGCATCTATCATGGTGCCTAAGAACAATCTGTGTGCTAAATAAATGTTCCTTTTTCCTTCTTCCCATGATTATCACATTCCTTAAACCCAGCTCAGCTTAGCAGGACTAGGAATCTTTCTACCCTACTCTACCCCACATGGATTGTTCTTTTAAGTTTACATAGCCTCACCTCTTTGCATCTGCTCCTGCCCACCCCCAGTCCATTTTAGCTTTTTCAACTCTACTCTTAGGTGTTCTGCAGGGTCTATAATGGGCCAATATTTCTCCAGGTCCATTAGGAGTTCTGGTGGAATTCAAAAGGGTGGTGCCTGCTTAAGAGGACTACACTGAATTGTTTTCTGGCTTTTGGCCACTGGAGAAAAGGGGTCACTGAGAATGGGATTGTTTGTCCTTCAGTTAAGACCCTGATGTCTTATAACTCCTGAGCAACCTTCTGGGGCTTGTCATCCTTTTTATTCCAACCCATCCCCAACTAGGGAAATCTCTTATCTCCCTACCATGTTTCCTTGGACAAACTTCTCAGAACCCGCCCCTGGGATGGTGACTCTCATTCTGATTCCATTCAGCAGTCCTTGACCTAGATTTAGTTCCCAAGTTCCCTAGTTGAGACCTCCATGATGCCTTCACCTGTGGTAGATGTGGATGAGCTCTGATACTTCCTGGGCACTGTCTTATAGCCTACCCTAACCCCAACCAGAGCAGCAACTCTTTCCCCATATTCCCCTAAGTTGTTGCTAATTTCCTCCCTTCTGCCTCCCGACAAACTTGGTCTTGCAGAGCCTTTCCTCACAGTTTTGTTCTTCCTCAGCTGTGAGCCCAGAGAATAACCCCACCCTGAACTTCATCTTCCCCGTTGCCATGCTGCATCTGTAACATCAACTGGAGCCATGAAGAGCAACCATCTTAGAAACAATTCTAAAACAAACCAAAACATACTGTCCACAGATATCCATGAGTCTCAGTAGAGAATTTTTGCTTTAGTAAAGTACTGTCTTCTGCAAAGTGTTTCAGGGAGGAGCAGAACAACTATTTTTATGCTAGGAGCTAGGGATTCCCAGAGCTCTTCCGCAGTAATTCAGAATGCATTAGGACCATGGTGAAAGCTCTTCCTGTTCATATCACCAAGGAATTTTTTAAACTCAAAGTGTGTATTTGTTTTTAGAAGAGGATCACAGTTACTATACGTGAAAAACATTTTATTTGTATCTCCCTGAAGGTGGTTGAAGTTAGTATAAAACACCCAGAAAACTATTTCTGTAAAGTGATGGTCCTTTTTAGAAATGCTACTTTTCTCTGCTGAAAATAATTCTAAGTGAGAACCTTCCTCCAAGAACTAGAATTTTTTTTTTTTTGCCAAGAACTACAGTGAGTTCTTTCCAATGCAAAGCATTTTATCATACTTATGATTATTGAAATACCTAATTATTTGCCAAGAATATTTTTATGAGTGAGGGAGAGAAAATCGATTTTTCTTAATTTGAGATGAAAATTAAAAGAGAAATATTACTGTTATATGCAAAAGTTCTTTGTAACTGTGATCCACATTTATACAAATATACCATATACAAATATACAATGGTGTTATCAGTAGAAGTGGATCCTGGAATAAGCTACTTTTGTCATGGTATGAAATTCAAGGAAGCCTTAATGGTAGGGAAGAAAGTAGGTTTGAAATTAACCTTTTCACTTTGCAAATTAATATGTTAAATATTCGAATAAACTTTTTATGTTTATTTAATGCAATCTTTTATACTTTTTTTTTTTTTAAGTTTTTTTGGGGGAAGTGGTGTCTTGCAGGCATCTGTATCCTGATGACTTTTTCATCATGTAACGTTAGCACTCTCTAGGGCATGGAGTTGATGGTGATTGAATCATAGGGTATGAGGTCAGTTATCTAATGATCATACAACACACTTCATATTTTCCTCCAAACCAGCATGAGTTGCAGGTTAGACCATCTTGACAATAGATGTTTCATTTATGTTGTTTATTTTTTGAGATAGATACTGGGTAGATTGCATTAATTTCTTCATTATGGGAATATATATTAGAGTATAATTTCTAAGTTTGTCAATGTAGTATATTTCAAGAGTTGCTGTAGGAAATCATAGTGGCAGGATGCTGCTGGTGGGGGGGGTGGGATGAGAAGACTTATTTCTCTACTCCTCCATACTCTAGGAGCACTCCTCAACTTCAATGTGTATGTGAATCAGCTGGGGGTGTTGATAACTGCATTAGGTCTGGGACTGGTTTGAGATTCTGCATTTCTAACAAGCTCCAGGTGATGCCTGTGCTGTTGGTCCAGAGACCACACTTTGAGGAGCATGGCCTAGGAGTCAAAATTGTTTTATCCCAGAGTTAGGAATCATCTTTCACAAGGGGAGATGCTTCTTGAATCAAAAAGACTTGGCATGCTTGCCTAATATATTTTATAGTTAAATTTTGCTCATTTCAGTTGTCTTCTCAAATTTGCCCCAAATTTGGGGGCAAATGAGCATATATACAATTGGCAATTAATCTTTAAAGACATGGACTGCAAAAACTCCTATATGTGTACCATAAATTGTCCCTAAGGAATAAAGAGCAGTTCTGATTCCACTGGATTTAAACCTGGAGTCTGAGTTTTGCAAATCAGCTGAGTGTAGGGAAACTACCCTGCAAGGAGCTGGCGTCATGAACCGTACTTATTTCTATCGTGAGAATTACTGGAAAAAGCTGAGGGAAAGTGAAAAGTACTGGTAGATTTTAATTATTTCCAAAAAGTAGTACACAAAAATAACTCAGAACATGCCATCTGGGGACATGGGACTTATGACAAATGAAGTTTGCTTTCCAAGAATGGTACACAGGAGAGAAACCAACAGCTAATCAGGGTATGTCTGAGAGCTAAGAGCCTGCACGTTTCACTTGCACATTTCACTATCTCATGAAAAGCATAATTTACAGAGTTGCAGTAATAATAACAATGATAACTGTGAATTAATAAACTCACCAGTGAAACCACCATTCAAATACATGTTGGGTGATTTAATTAGCCTCGGCTGCACTTTCTCTGTCAATCCCAAACTTACAGGGATTGAATTGTTAAGTACATTTTTCACTCTGTGATTCTGAGAAGTTTATTTTTACCTGGCAAATTATTTTAAATGTGAGACAAAGCAGGGCTGCGGTGGTGAAATCACATAGGAAGTCTGTGTTGCTGCTCCGCAGGCCTGGGCCCTGGCTGCCCCGGACCCTGGTGCACAAAGAGCTGGTGTGAATTTCAGATCCTGGGTCTGCTCTAAATCACAGGAACTGGAGAAATTAGAAATGACACCATTTACCCAGGGGCCTTTGCTGAGGAGTATTTTTTTTGGAACTTTTACATCAGTCTCAGAACTCACTGGCTTCATTAAGTCATGTGTGTCATTGTGTTAGGAAGGAAGGAAAGAACATGTTATTAGCTAGGGATTTTTTTCCTTTTCCCTCTACCACCCTCCTTTCTCATTTCATTTCATTGCATGTGGTATTTCCCTTCCCTCCCAAGATATCTATTATATCTTTCCTCTCGAGATTCTTTATGCCACAGCCTGCGTTAACCTTCCTGGTGCGTGCTCTGAGGAAATATGTTTCTTTATGTACTTATAGTTTTGGAAGCAAACTCCCTGGCATGGGTTAAGAGATGGTTCTAGGGTCATCATTGAACTTCCCAGACGATATAGTTTTTTTTCTTCTCTCACCCTTATCTTTTTTCCTTTTTCTTTAAAACTTACATTTCAGAGCTAGGGAGGAAATCAAGAGAAATAACGTGTGTGTATGGGGGGGCGGTGCGCACATGTGCATTTTAGGAGGATGATTGTCATTGAAATTGATATGTCTAGTCGATAACAAAAACTGTCCTAGCCTCCCGCAGAACACAAGCCCCAAGGGCTGGGAAGAACAAAGCCGTCCTCAGAGACGAGTGGGGAGGGTGGGAGCGCATGTGCAACCTCTCATCCCTGTGGCACCAGCCAGAGCCCACAAACCATCTTATCATCCTCTGGCCCTACGACATCAAGGAAGGCGCTGTTTGGAAAGTTCCCATCAAGGCTGAGTTAAATATTCCAGTCTTTTGTTTGTCCTAGTGGCTTTCCTCTGCCCTTTTCTAGGATACTCAGCATAGTCTGAGTCAAAGGAAGTTTCTGGACTCCATTTTTTCCCCTTTTTTTTTTTTTGGTTTGGGCGGAGGCCTTTCATTCAGCATTCCCTCACTTACTTCTGTGTAAATTTGAACCTATTACTAGTAGTTGGGAATAAGGAGATCCTTTTCTCTCTACAGTGAGGATCCAGTTCATCTCCAAGTTAAAAGCAGCTTTGACTATTGTTTGCAAAAATTTCGCATACTCTACATATTCTGAAAAGTTAAAAAAAAGTTTTAGGCCTAGGGAAGTAACTATGACCCAGAGACTTATTTTATTATTGCCAAAATTAATGTGAATGTCTGAAAAATATATTTTACGTAAATATATCATGGTTAATGGCATTATTTCTTAAACTGCTTGTTATAAAATAAGAAATAATCTAAGTCCGAGAAATCTAAAAAATAATAAAAGTCTGGAGGGAGTTTGGTGGGCAGTTGGAGTGACTGCTAGTAGGTATGGGGTTTTTTTTTTGTGGTGATGATAGTGTTATAAAATTGATTGAGGTGATGATGTTTGCTCAACTCTGTAAGAATACTAAAAAGTATTGAATTGTGTATTTTATAGAATCACCTGGAGAGCTTTTAAAATTTACTAAAGTCCAAGCCCCACCCAAAACCAAATGGAACAAAATGGGGGTGGGGAAGAGCCCATCAGTGTATTGTAAATATTCTCCTCTTTTTAAGAAAATTTTAGTTGAACATTTAAATGATTCCACAATCATAACAATATGAAAAAGAAAACTCACTTCTATCCTTTCCATCCACTTTGTCTCCTGCCACCACTCTATACACTTTTATTAGTTTTAGTGTGTCTTTCAAGTACACTTTTCTATAAACCAGTGGTTCTCAAACTGTAGCATGGATCAGGATTACCTAAAGCAGCGATCCCCAACCTTTTTGGCACCAGGGACCTGTTTCGTGGAAGATAACTTTTCCATGGATGGGGGGCAGGGGGAGGGATGGTTCAGGCGGTAATGCCAGCAATGGGGAGCGATGGGGAGTGGCAGATGAAGATTTGCTCACTTGCCTGCCACTCACCTCCTGCTGTGCGGCCCAGGGATTGGGGACCCCTGACCTAGAGGGCCTGTGAAAACATAGATAGCCAGGCCCCACCCATAGAGTTTCTCATTCAGTAAGTGTAGGGTGAAGGGGAGAATTACACTTCTAACAAGTTTTCAGGTGATGCTGATGCTGTTGGCCTGTAGAGCCACTGCTACAAAAAGGAGAAGGAATCATGACAAGGAGGAATCATTGATGGGAATAAGAAGGGGGCCATGGGGATTAGTAAATTTAAATAAAATCCTGACGTTGGTAGGGAAGGTGTAGAGAAGCAGTGGGGATGAGGGTGGTTAAGCAAGATGCTACCTCCTTAGACAACCTAGTGAAGGAAGGGCAAGACCCAAGATATTGAGAGACTTAAGGCTGGAGAGAACATCAAACCATCCTTTCTGCACTATCCTATATGGCAGCCACTAGCCACATTTGGCAATTGAGCACTTGAAATGTAGCCAATGTGACTGAGGAAATAAATTTTATCTCATTTTAATTCATTGAAATTGAAAACAAAAAGTTTGATACTTGATTAAGTTAATAGAAAACTTTTAAGTATGTTTGGAACAACCTGGTATGTGAATCTATGTTTTCAACTGTAAATTTTATGAAATCTAACACAGATCAAATATTTTCCATGAAAATTTAGTATCTGAATTGAGATGTGCTAGAAGCATAAAATATATATCAGATATAGAAAGCTTGGTTTCAATATTAAAATATCTCATTAATAATTTTATATTGATTACATATTAAAATGATGATTTTCAAGTATTTGGTTGAATAAAATACATTAATTATATGAAAACAATATTATTAGTTATATAAAATTAATTTCTACTTTTTTTACTTTTTTAATGTAGTTACTAGACAATTTGAAGTTATTTATGAAACTATTATATTTCTGTTGGACAATGCTGGTCTATATGGTGTCCAATAGTGTAGCCACTAGCTACGTGTTGCTATTTAAATTTTAATTAAAATTAAATAAAATTTAAAATTCAGTACCTCAGTCTCACTAGCCACATTTTCAGTGTTCAATAGCTGTACATGCTCAGTGGCTACCATATTGGATAGTGCAAATATAGAATGTTTATATCAGCATAGGAGATTCTATAGAACAGCTTTGGTCTCCATCTCTTCAATGAGTTGAGAGGAAAGATTCTTTCTTAAGGGTGATATTGGGAATTTTGAGGAGAGGATTAAAGATCTGAAACATAGATATAGGAAATGGTTCACCAAGTCTTCAAGAGATGAATAAAAGGATTGGAAGTGTAGATATGAAGCCCTCACTGAAGCAAGGCAGTTGAAGGTTGACAGAGATATAATGGCAGCAGGTCAAGGGATTCTACCTGGCAAGAACATGTGTTGTTTAATAGGCTAACCAGAAACTCCAGGCTAAGGAAGAAAATAACTAAGGACAAAATTGGGGTGGAGGTTGTAGAAGATGGTGAAGGATAAAGGGACAGAATGAAGATGACAGTGTGGACAAGAAAAAATTTTGTTAAATGTAAAATGATAAGAGAAATGAAAGAGGGGTGAGGGGCATCATACAACAGAAATGTCAAAGTCTGCATTATTGGAGTGGAACAATTTCAAGTGGTGATGAAGGCAAAGGTATGACTCTTTAAGTGGGTAAATGAGTTTGGAGTGGATAGTAGCATACTACAACGTTAGCAACATGATTGTTAGAGGTTTTGAGGAGGATAGCTGGTAAAAGAGAGAGAAGATCTGCTAAGTGCTGAAGGTGGAAGAATGGCCAGGTGGGTGCTGTGGTCAGGAAAGGGAAAGGCTGAAATAAGTTGTTGGTCAGAACCTCCAAAAAAAAAACATTGTGGAGGAAAGTCATGGGAGTGATGATCCGAAGTGATGTGGGAAGCAGGCATATGTTGCTTCAGAAAGCTGCTCTGAACTTCCTCAATCAAACGTAACCTTTCTCCTCTCTTGAACCCTGAGGCACTTTGCACTTCTTTGGTAAACTGTGGCTATTTATATACTCATCTAAACACTTCCCCTGCCCCTCACCTCCCCAACTCCCCCTATCCCTTACCCCCACCTGCATCTGATACACACACACATACCCTCATCTGATTGGAAGTTCTTTGAAGGTTGGAACAATGTTTTCCTCTTTTATTCAAGTTTCTGAATATCCATAAATTCACATTGAATTAATTTTGATTGAGATTCTTATAAACAAACAAAAAAAACCCCACAGAGGCTGGATCTACATGTTTAGGTGGAAATTAGAACATCTGTGGTGAAACATCATAGAGCTCTGTGATGTCTTCTTATTCATTATTTTGGTCAAAGATTTGAATGAAGCTATCCTTAGGCAAATAACACAAAGCTAAGCCACTGTACATCATTACAGACTTTTAAGCAAAAGAAATCTAGTGGGAACGTGCAGGATGGATTCTTGATAAAGATGGGACCCAAGAAGAAGGGTGTAAGCATCTCAGTGTCATTCACTCAGCATCTTTTTTTTTTTGCGGTACGCAGGTCTCTCACTGTTGTGGCCTCTCCCGTCGCAGATCACAGGCTCCAGACGCGCAGGCTCAGCGGCCATGGCTCATGGGCCCAGCCGCTCCGCGGCAGGTGGGATCTTCCCGGACCGGGGCACGAACCCACATCCCCTGCATCGGCAGGCAGACTCTCAACCACTGCACCACCAGGGAAGCCCGACTCAGCATCTTTTTGTAAGTGACACTGTGCTCAGCTCTGCATGTATACATGGCTATAGTAGTTGTCCCAGTGTGGAGTGCTAATGGTGTAATGTACAAATATGAGATAAGAATCAGGAGGCAGGAAGGAGAGCAGTGAACCCCAGTGAGTCCTCAGACCACTATTTGACTGGGGTGTTACATTGCTTAAGCAAACTAAAAGTCCAGGGACACAGCCAAATAGAAGTTAACATCCACCTACATAAGGACAACGGTTTAAACCCTGTGACTGATATTTTAATCCCTCAGCACCCAGAGGTCAGGGCTTTACATGCCAGGAATGGATCAGTTACACAAATATAATTGTAATGTAGAGCAGTGCTTGGAGCAACGTGTCAGTCCATGTCATCTTGGATGTCCCAGAGACCGCACGTAACATATGCCAGGATATCTGAAATGCTAACATTGACTTCCTCCTTACTGCACTTCACATCCTTTCAAGGATAATTAACAATTTGGCAAAATTGATTTTGAAAAGAGGGGAAACAAAGACAAAATATTATTTACTCTTTTCCTTCTCTCTTCCTAAGATCTGTTTCCCTCTGTGCTCCTTGCAGTTCAAGTTCATTCTGTAAACAAATGAGTCTCATTTTTCTCTTGAATTTGGGGGTAACTTTATAGTTTAAGGGCCATCTGTGATTCCCCTATCTATATATGCATAACCTGGACCATCAACAGGAAAATGCAGCCTAGTGAATTCTGTGTAGGGCTCTGGAAAGAGCATGGCAGCCCTCTGGAAGTGAAATGGAAAAGATTAGTTGGCCCAGTGAGGCCTCCATTTGGGCTGCAAATTTGGAGATTTAGAGCCAAATCCTCATTCCATGTGACTCCAAGGGAGCTTTGGTCAGTGTGTAATTCAGTGTGGGTTGGGCAAGAAGAAGACAGAAGAACATGAAATTGCCAAGTTTGAGGCCTATTACGCAGTTGTGACCTGACCTAGAATATGGTGCCGAGTTGTGTGTGGGTAACTCAACCATAAAAAGGCAGCTGTGGTCTTATTAGTCGTGAACTTGAGATCATTTTAGTAGAAGATGAATTGCCCCTAAATGATTGATCTGGTATTTGGAGGAAATGCTGTTCTCTTTGCTTCTCCCAAATGGAGACACTAACCAGATGCTTGTCCCACACCCAGAACATTATTTGTGGTGTGGCTCTTTCTGTGGCCTGCTGGGGAATGATGACCTTGGACTGACAGTTCCCCTTAAAGTAGCAAACTTATGTTTTTCATCTTAACATGATATGCCAGAGGCACTGAATAACAACCTACATCCTTTCACACACCACATGTCTGTGCCAGGTTAAAGCTGATAAAAGTTGGAGGGAGGGTTTTTTGAGTGGTCTGACTGAGGCCAGAAATGGGGATATTCAATAAGAGCCAGCCCTTCTTTTTTGCCCTTAGGCCCCCTCAAAGAAAATCATAGAGACGCTCTGTGAGTTTGGACTCAAAGTAGCTTAAAATTTCAAGCCAAGAGAAATGTCCCTCCCCTTTCTTTGTGAGGTTTTGTAGCAAAATAACCTGTTTGCTTGAGAGATTAGATTTGTCAGCTTCAGCATTGCATGGGAAGGTCTGACCTTGAGAATTATGGGCAAACAGGAAAATCAGCAGTGCAGGAGAAAGGCAAGCCTGCAGCTGAGATCACCTGGCCAAGCTCACGTCTGATAAGAACCCAGAAGATGAGAGCTAGGGCAAAGGTGAACCCAGCCTAGCAGCCTGTCTTCTCCTGAGCCACAGAAAAATTAAAATCTGGGAGCAGATGCTGGAAGATTTCCCCCAAACAAAGACATGGCACCCTTTTATTTCTGTTCTAGAAGAAAAAGGGGTAGAGCATGGATTTTCCTCCTATGCTGCTTCCTAACCTATACGGTGGTACTAGATTTTCTTCTAAACCTTCTGCCTACCCTTTGGCCATAAACAGCTTTTGTGGATTGGACAGTAGACCAGCAGGACTGAGGTTACTTTCATTCTGAAAATGCAGATTATTTCCAGGTGTGGACTAAAGGGAATCAAATGTTATATCAGGAATTTGATGAGAATAAAAGCCTTGAGAATAATAATATCTTCTGTTTGGAGAGCATTTGATTACTTACAGGACAGTTTTCTCTGTTACCTCATTTGATTCTCACAAAAGCCCTGTGGAGTAGGTGGGCCAGGTGTTATTTCCCAATTCTACAGATGCAGAAACTGAGCCCCGCTGATTCTGTAAGTAGCCAGAAATCACAGAAGGATGGGGCAGAGCAGGTGTGGTCTGGGGACCTTGTCATTCCACCCAGTCTCCTGCCAAAGTCTTATCTCAGGCTGCAAAATAACAGGTGATGTGAGTGACCCATGGCATCCTCCATCCTCTGGCATCATGTATTCATCCATGACCTCCACTTCCACTGTGGTCCTCTCAACTAGGGTGATTATAACATCTTCCTTTTGGCTACCTAAAACTTCACCCCCAGCAATCCATCAAAGTGCTTTCTAGCAGGATCTTCTTGGTAGACCATATTGGACTGGAGTGAGTTTCACTTTCCATAAGATAAAAGCTAAATTGCTCATTAAAAGTCCATCAAGAGGCCCCTCCATGGCCACCTGTCTTCTTTCCCTGCAAGTACACAGCTGTCAGGTGATCCTTTCCACTATCAGTCACCGAATACCCTTGCTCTTTTTAGTCTCTGCATGTGATCTAAAACTCTAGGAATAACCGTCCATTACTTGGGTGGATAAGTGTATACCTTTACCTCTTCGGCCAGCACAGGGAGACTGGGGATTTTTGCAGAACAGTTTGTTTGTTCTTAACACTTTCATATTCACAGCTACGCAGCAGTCTTGTATTTGTGGCTCTCGGGCCTGGAATGTTCTGCCTCCACACACCCAAAACTCTCCCTTTCTCACCTCCATCAAGTGTTCATTCCAGTGTGTCTTCTTAGTGGGCCCCTCTTCCCCACCACCAGCCTACTTAAAAATCTCAACCACCCACCCCCACTCGACACTCCTGATCCCACTTACCTTGCTCTACAATGTTTTTTGTGTAGCATGTATCGCCTCATGTAATCTACTTATTTAATATGTCAGTTGTTTTATTGTCTGTCTCTTTTGCCAGAATTAAGTTCTAAGAGGGGAAGAAGTTAGATTTTTATTGCTTGTTGTTGTATCCCAAATGCCTAAAGCAGTACCTGGCATATAGTAAGTGCTCAAAAAGTTTTTGTTGAAACAATGAAATGTCCTTCCTCTGTGCATCTTACCTCCCTTTCTCAGCCTTCAAGGTTGTTCACATTACAGTCTTCACCAATCACTTGTTTCTATACATCAAATAACCTCAAATCACTGATTTGCCTCCACTTGTGAATATTCACATGTATTATTTACCAGGCCAATTACTCACAGTACCTTTGGGGTGAAGTAGGGCATTTATGAGGTTTATCAAAGGACCAGAAAGTATCTCAGTTCTGCAGATGTAGGAATTTTTTATTGGGCCACATTTTCTTAGGCCTTGGTAAAGCTGCTTATGGGGCCCCCAATCACGAGACCAAGAATTATTATTTATGTATTTCCAATACATAAAAAACTAGGTGCAAGTTTTCATATCTTGATAAACTATGAAGTGCTTCATCTCCTCTGTCCTGCATGACCCTTCTCTCTCTTCTCTACTTTCTTTCACAGTAATCTCCAGCACATATGTGTTACACAGAATGCTGTGTAAAAGTAAGAAAAAGAAAAGCTATTCAACGTTTGTTAGCATAAGGATAGAATAATAGGTGATAGAGGCATATGAATGATAGAGGCACATAATGGACCATACGGGACATGGCATGAATTAACTTGTAAACTTCTCCCTACCAAATGAACCAGTCACTATGGGAAAAATTTGCAGAGTAAAAAAAAAAAAAAAAGATTATGCAACACATCACCTCCTTTACTAAAGGACTGAATAATTCACAAAGAGACACATATCTGCCAAGCTAATCAGAATATTGATACTGGTTAATTTGAGCACTGCCTTCCCAGTAGGGCAATCTACTTAGAAAACAAAATTAGGAGCTGAAGGTTGCATGATGAATATAAATTGAGAGCAAAGGAACTTGGTTGTGTCTGACTGGCAGCAGTGATATCTCAATTCCAATAACTAGAGGTATGGACAGTGAGCCAGATGTTCACACTAACAGTCACATTGTTGTGTCTGCAGCTGCCACAGACATTGTGGCACTGGCTGCTAACTTTAACTCTTTCGTTCTTGACTTAATAACATTGCACTTTTGTTGTACTCATCATTCTATCACTCTCATTTTAATATGTACATGGATTTTACTTATATATTTTAGTTTATAAGATCCCAGTTTACTATACGGGCTGATATAAACGTTATGCCTGTTGCTAACTGGTGACAGTAGGTAGTAGTAGATCCTTTCCTCCCAGCCCCTCATTTGAGAAAGGGAATATCGGGTAACTTTCTCAGTACATATCTTCAATACGTGTATCCAATGACATTAAGGAATGGATTATTAATATACACTATACAGATTAGGTAAACTGTGATTTGCCTCAACCAGAGAAATCACCATTCTGGCACTACCCTATACTACATTTTCTCTAATTTCTAACACCATTCTACATGATAATTGTCCCTGTACCACCTGGTCTAATGCTTTCAGTTCCTTAAATATAGAACAAGTAGTTACACATTTAAGAAGTATGCAAGTATGCCTTTGCCTCTATATGTATCTGTTTAAACCCTATGACATAAAATGTAAATATCACAAATTAAAAGATTAACAGATGCAACTACTCTCAAATTAAATGTACTAGAGGCAGAAGACACTATTACAAAAGTTCACAAAACATTATGATGGGAGAAAACACCTTGCCATATATTTAATAGACTAAAATTAATAGATATGGGAGAAAATATTCATCTTGGCTATTTGTTACTATCCCAAACATAAAAATACTTAATCAATAGCAAAAAAGAAAGCTAGTAAGGCATGAGTAGGCAGTTCTCAAAATAAGAACTTCAAATGGCCAAAAATATGAAAAGTTTCTCAATCTTACTAGTGACCATGTACATATAGTGTTAAAAATAATGATATTCTCTTTCTTTTATGTTGGCAAAAATTTAAAGAAATTGATAATATATATGTGGAAAAGAGTGTGGAGAAAGGGCAATCTCATACCACAACTGGAGGGTAGTTGCAAAATTTTTAAAGGGCATTTGACAATTCTTATCAAGCTCTTAAGCACAAGAACATTTGACTTGGCAATTCTACTTCTATAATCCATCCTGGAACAACACTCTCAGAAGAGTATAGGGATATTTGAATAAATACATTAATTGCAGAATTGTTTCCACTTCCCCTAAATGTGTACGGTAAATCACATGATAATAAAATGAAATTCATGTAGCCATTAAAAAGAAGGAGCAGATCTATATGGACTGCTGTGGGAGAATGTCCACAATATATTTACTGAATGAAAAAAAAAAGTTAAAGAATAATATTTATGGTGTAATCTCATTTTTACAACAAACATATTTTTAGGTACATAGAAAAAGTCCTGAAATACCAACCCCTTCAGACTATCTGATAAGGACAAGAGTTTCCCCTTTTATTTCTGTACTTCATACTTCACTAGTGTTGGATTTTTTTTTTGTATAGTTACATATAATGCTCGTATGAGTTTCCTGGGGCTGCCATAACAAACTGCATGTAGTAAACAACAGAAAATCGTTGTCGGGAGACCTTCAAGATGGCGGAGGAGTAAGACGTGGAGATCACCTTCCTCCCCACAAATACATCAGAAATACAACTACATGTGGAAGAACTCCTACAGAACACCTACTGAACACTGGCAGAAAACCTCAGACTTCCCCAAAGGCAAGAAACTCCCCACGTACCTGGGTAGGGCAAAAGAAAAAACAGTGACAAAAGAATAGGGATGCGACCTGCACCAGTGGGAGGGAGCTGTGAAGGAGGAAAGGTTTCCACACACTAGGAAGCCCCTTCACTGGTGGAGACTGCGGGTGGCAGGGGTGAAGCTTCAGAGCCACGGAGGAGAGCACAGCAACAGGGGTGCGGAGAGCAAAGCAGAGAGATTCCTGCACGGAGGATCGGTGCCGACCAGCACTCACCAGCCCGAGAGGCTTGTCTGCTCACCCGCCGGGGTGGGTGGGGCTGGGAGCTGAGGCTTGGGCTTCAGTCGGATCCCAGGGAGAGGACTGGGGTTGGCTGCATGAACACAGCCTGAAGAGGGCTAGTGCACCACGGCTAGCCGGGAGGGAGTCCGGGAAAAGGTCTGGAGCTGCCAAAGAGGCAAAAGACCATTGGTTGTGGGTACGTGAGGAGAGGGGATTAAGAGCACCGCCTAAACGAGCTCCAGAGATGGACGCGAGCCACAGCTATCAGCACGGACCCCAGAGATGGGCATGAAACGCTAAGGCTGCTGCTGCAGCCACTAAGAAGCCTGTGTGCAAGCACAGGTCACCATCCACACCTCCCCTCCCGGGAGCCTGTGCAGCTCGCCACTGCCAGGGTCCCATGCTTCCCTGGGAGAACACACGGTGCGCCTCACGCTGTTGGAACGTCACTCTGGCCTCTGCAGCCGCATGCTCATCCCGCATTACATACCCCTCCCTCCCCTCCGGCATGAGTGAGCCAGAGCCCCCTAATCAGCTGCTACTTTCACCTCTACCTGTCTGGGCAGGGAACAGATGCCCTCAGGTGACCTACATGCCGAGATGGGGCCAATCCAAAGCTGAACCACAGGACCTGTGTGAACAAAGAAGAGAAAGGGAAATTTCTCCCAGCAGCCTCAGGAGCAGTGGATTAAATCTCCACAATCAACTTGATGTATCTTGCCTTTTTGGAACACCTTAACAGACAACGAGTCATCCCAAAATTGAGGTGGTGGACTTTGGGAGCAACTGTAGACTTGGGGTTTGCTGTATGGCACTGACCAGTTTCTGGTTTTATGTTTATCTTAGTTTAGTATTTAGAGTTTATTATCATTGGTAGATTTGTTTATTGATTTAGTCGCTCTCTCTTTTTTTTAATACACAGATATATATATTTTTTTCTTTTTCTCTTTTTGTAAGTGTGTATGTGTATGCTTCTTTGTGTGATTTTGTCTGTATAGCTTTGCTCTTACCATTTGTTCTAGGGTTCAGTCTGTCCATTTTCTTATTGTTTGTTTGTTTGTTTTAGTATAAATTTAGAGCATGTTATCATTGTTGGATTTGTTTTTTGTTTGGTTGCTCTCTTCTTTCTTTTTCTTATTACTTTTTAATTTTTAATAATTTTTTTATTTTACAACCTTTATTTCTTTTTATTTTACTTCTTTCTTTCTTTCCTCCCCCCTTTTCTTCTGAGCCCTGTGGCTGACAGGGTCTTGGTTCTTGAGCCGGGTGTCAGGCCTGTGCCTCTCAGGTAGGAGAGCTGAGTTCAAAACATTGGTTCACCAGAGACCTCCCAACTCCACATAATATCAAATTACGAAAGCTCTCCCAGAGATCCCCATCTCAATGCTAAGACCCAACTCCACACAACAACCAGCAAGCTACAGTGCTGGACACCCTGTGCCAAACAACTAGCAAGACAGGAACACAACCACACCCATTAGCAGAGAGGCTGCCTAAAATCATAATAAGGTTACAGACACCCCAAAACACACCACCAGACGTACTGTGCACACAAGAAAGAAAAGATCCAGCCTCATCCACCAGAACACAGGCATTAGTCCCTTCCACCAGGAAGCCTACACAACTCACTGAACCAAACTTAGCCACTGGAGGCAGACACCAAAAACAACGTGAACTATGAACCAACAGCCTGTGAAAAGGAAACCCCAAACACAGTAAGTTAAGCAAAATGAGAAGACAGAAAAACACACGGCAGATGAAGGAGCAAGATAAAAACCCACCAGACCGAAAAAATGAAGAGGCAATAGGCAGTCTACCTGAAAAAGAATTCATAAACAAAGTAGACTTTAAAATAAATACTATTACAAGAGACAAGGAAGGACACTACATAATGATCAAGGGATCAATCCAAGAAGAAGATATAACAATTGTAAATATTTATGCACCCAACATAGGAGCACCTCAATACATAAGGCAAATGCTAACAGCCATAAAAGGGGAAATCGACAGTAACACGATAGTAGGCGACATTAATACCCCACTTTCACCAATGGACAGATCATCCAAAATGATAATAAATAAGGAAACACAAGCTTTAAATGACACATTAAATAAATGCACTTAATTCATACTTATAGGACATTCCATCTCAAAACAACAGAATACACTTTCTTCTCAAGTGCTCATGGAACATTCTCCAGGAGAGATCATATCTTGGGTCACAAATCAAGCCTTCATAAATTTAAGAAAATTGAAATTGTATCAAGTATCTTTTCTGAC
>NW_020175410.1:10181450-10201435 GCF_003031525.2 Neophocaena asiaeorientalis asiaeorientalis
GATATTAACAAATTGAAAAAGAAATACCACATGATCATCTCAATAAATGCAGAAAAAGCTTTCAACAAAATTCAGCACCCATTTATGATATAAAAACCCTCCAGAAATTAGGCATAGAGGGAACTTACCTCAACATAACAAAGGTCATATATGACAAACCCCCAGCCAACATTGTTCTCAGTGGTGAAAAACTGAAGCCATTTCCTCTAAGATCAAGAACAAGACAAGGTTGTCCACTATCACCGCTGTTATTCAATATAGTTTTGGAAGTTTAAGCCACAGCAATCAGAAAAGAAAAAGACATAAAAGGAATCCAAATCAGAAAAGAAGTAAAGCTGTCACTGTTTGTAGATGATATGGTACTATACATAGAGAATTCTAAAGATGCTACCAGAAATCTACACCCAAAGCAATCTTCAGATTCAATGCAAACCCTATCAAACTACCAATTGCATTTTTCACAGAACTACAACAAAAAAATTCACACTGTGTATGGAAACACAAAAGACCCCGAATAGCCAAAGCAATCTTGAGAAAGAAAAGTGAAGCTGGAGGAATCAGGATCCCAGATTTCAGACTATAATACAGAGCTACAATAATCAAGACAGTATGGTACTGGCACAAAAAGAGAAATATAGATCAATGGAACAGGATAAGAAGCCCAGAGATAAACCCACACATATATGGTCACATTATGTTTGATAAAGGAGGCAAGAATATACAATGGAGAAAAGATAGCCTCTTCAATAAGTGACACTGGAGAAACTGGACAGCTACATGTGAAAGAAGGAAACTAGAACACTCCCTAACACCATACACAAAAATAAGCTCAAAATGGATTAAAGACCTAAATGTAAGGCCAGAAACTATCAAACTCTTAGAGGAAAACATAGGAAGAACACTCTATGACATAAATCACAGCAAGATCCTTTCTGACCCACCTCCTAGAGTAATGGAAATAAAAACAAAAATAAACAAATGGGACCTAATGAAACTTCAAAGCTTTTGCACAGCAAAGGAAACCATAATCAAGACCAAAAGACAACCCTCAGAATGGGAGAAAACATTTGCAAATGAAGCAACTGACAAAGGATTAATCTCCAAAATTTACAAGCAGCTCATGCAGCTCAATAACAAAAAAACAAACAACCCCATCCAAAAATGGGCAGAAGACCTAAACAGACATTTCTCCAAAGAAGATATACAGAATGCCAACAAACACATGAAAGAACTAAGAGGGAAGTTTATAGCTATACAAGCCTACCTCAAGAAACAAGAAACATCTCAAATAAACAATCTAACCTTACACCTAAAGCAACTAGAGAAAGAAGAGCAAACAAAACCCAAAGTACGTAGAAGGAAAGAAATCTTAAAGATCAGAGCAGTAATAAATGAAATAGAAACAAACAAAATAATAGCAAAGATCAATAAAACTAAAAGATCAGTAAAACTGGTTCATTGAGAAGATAAACAAAATTGCAAACCATTAGCCAGACTCATCAAGAAAAAGAGGGAGAGGACTCAAATCAGTAAAATTAGAAATGAAAAAGGAGAAGTTACAACAGACACTGCAGAAATACAACACATCCTAAGAGACTACTACAAGCAAAACTATGCCAATTAAGTGGACAACCTGGAAGAAATGGACAAATTCTTAGAAAGGTATAACCTTCCAAGACTGAACCAAGAAGAAATAGAACATATGAACAGACCAATAGGTAATGAAATTGAAACTGTGATTAAAAATCTTCCAACAAACAAAAGACCAGGACCAGATGGCTTCACAGGTGAATTCTATCAAACATTTAGAGAAGAGCTAACACCCATCCTCTCAAACTCTTCCAAAAAATTGCAGAGGAAGGAACACTCCCAAACTCATTCTATGAGGCCACCATCACCCTGATACCAAAACCAGACAAAGATACTACAAAAAAAGAAAATTACAGACCAATATCACTGATGAATATAGATGCAAAAATCCTCAACAAAATGCTAGCAAACAGAATCCAACAACACATTAAAAGGATCAAACACCATGATCAAGTGGGGTTTATCCCAGGGATGCAAGGATTCTTCAATATACACAAGTCAATCAATGTGATACACCATATTAATAAATTGAAGAATAAAACCTGTATGATCATCTCCATAGATGCAGAAAAAGCTTTTGACAAAGTTCAACACCAGTTTATGATAAAAACTCTCCAGAGAGTGTGCATATAGGGAACCTACCTCAACATAATAAAGGCCATATACAACAAACCCCAGCAAACATCTTTCTCAATGATGGCAAACTAAAACATTTCCTCTAAGATCAGGAACAAGACATTGATGTCCACTCTCACCACTATTATTCAACATAGTTTTGGAAGCCCTAGCCACGGCAATCAGAGGAGAAAAAGAAATAAAAGGAATACAAATTGGAAAAGAAGAAGTAAAAGTGTCACTGTTTGCAGATGACATGATACTATACATAGAGAATCCTGAAAATGCCACCAGAAAACTACTAGAGCTAATCAATGAATTTGGCAAAGTTGCAGGATACAAAATTAATGCACAGAAATCTCTTGCATTCCTATACACTAATGATGAAAAATCTGAAAGAGAAATTAAGGAAACACTCCCATTTACCATTGCAACAAAAAGAATAAAATACCTAGGAATAAACCTACCTATAAAAAAAAGACCTGTATGCAGAAAACTACAAGACACTGATGAAAGAAGTTAAAGATGATACCAACAGATGGAGAGATATTCCATGTTCTTGGATTCAAAGAATCAATATTGTGGAAATGACTATACTACCCAAAGCAATCTACAGATTCAATGCAATGCCTATCAAATTACCAATGGCATTTTTTACAGAACTAGAACAAAAAATCTTAAAATTTGTATGGAGACACAAAAGACCCTGAATAGCCAAAGCAGTCTTGAGGGAAAAATAGTGAGCTGGAGGAATCAGACTCCCTGACTTCAGACTGTACTATAAAGCTACAGTAATCAAGACAATATGGTACTGGCACAAAAACAGAAACATAGATCATTGGAACAAGATAGAAAGCCCAGAGATACCCCCACACACCTATTGTGAACTAATCTATGACAAAGAAGGCAAGGATATACAATGGAGAAAAGACAGCCTCTTCGATAAGTGGTGCTGGGAAAACTGGACAGGTACATGTAAAAGAACGGGATGAGAACACTCCCTAACAGCATACACAAAAATAAACTCAAAATGGATTAGAGGCCTAAATGTAAGACCGGACACCGTAAACCTCTTAGAGGAAAACATAGGAGGAACACTCTTTGACATAAATCACAGCAAGATCTTTTTTGATCCACCTCCTAGAGTAATGGGAATAAAAACAAAAATAAACAAATGTGACCTAATGAAACTTAAAAGCTTTTGCACAGCAAAGGAAACATAAACAAGATGAAAAGACAACCCTCAAAATGGGAGAAAATATTTTCAAACGAATCAACGGACAAAGGATTAATCTCCAAAATATATAAATAGCTCATGCAGCTCAATATTAAAAAACAAACAATCCCATCCAAAAATGGGCAGAAGCTGTAAATAGACATTTCTCCAAAGAAGACATACAGATGGCCAAGAAGCACATGAAAAGCTGCTCAACATCACTAATCATTAGAGAAATGCAAATCAAAACTACAATGAGGTATCACCTCACACCAGTTAGAATGGGCATCATCAGAAAAGCTACAAACAGTAAATGCTGGAGAGGGTGTGGAGCAAAGGGGACCCTCTTGCACTGTTGGTGGGAATGTAAATTGGTACAGCCACTATGGAGAACAGTATGGAGGTTCCTTAAAAAACTAAAAATAGAATTACCATACGACCCAGCAATCCCACTACTGGGCATATACCCTGAGAAAACCATAATTCAAAAAGAGTCATGTACCACAATGTTCATTGCAGCTCTATTTACAATAGCCAGGACATGGAAGTAATCTACATGTTCATCAACAGATGAATGGATAAAGGAGATGTGGCACATATATACAATGGAATATTACTCAGCCATAAAAAGAAACAAAATTGAGTTATTTGTAGTGAGGTGAATGGACCTAGAGACTGTCATACAGAGTGAAGTAAGTCAGAAAGAGAAAAATAAATACCATATGCTGACACATATATATGGAATCTTAGAAAAAGAAAAAAATTGGTACTGAAGAACCTAGAGGCAGGACAGGAATAAAGACGTAGACATAGAGAGTGGACTTGAGGACACGGGAAGAAGGAAGGGTAAGCTGGCACGAAGTGAGAGAGTGGCATGGACATATATACACTACCAAATGTAAAATAGATAGCTAGTGGGAAGCAGCCTCATAGCACAGGGAGATCAACTCCATGGTTTGTGACCACCTAGGGGGTGGGATAGGGAGGTTGGGAGTGAGACACAAGAGGGAGGGGATATGGGGATATATGTATATGTGTAGCTGATTCACTATGTTATAAAGCAGAAACTAACACACCATTGTAAAGCAATTATACTCCAATGAAGTTAAAAAAAATAACGAGTAAACAGTGATGACAACAACAACAAATCATTGTCTCACAGTTCTGGAGGCTATAAATTCAAAATCAAGGTGTTGGCAGTGTGGGTTTCTTCTAACAGCTGTGAGGGAGCATCTGTTCCTTGCCTCTCTCCTGGCTTTTGGTAACCTTAGTCATTTCTTGGCTCGTCGATGGCACTCTCCCTGTGTCTTCACATCACCTTTTCTCTATGTGTGTCTGTCTCTGTATACAAATTTCCCCTTTTTATAGGGAGAAAGCCATATTGGATTAGGGCCCACCCTAATGAGCTTATCTTAATTTGATCATCTGCAAAGACCCTGTTTCCAAGCAAGGTCACATTCACTGTTACTGGGAGTTAGGACTTCAGCGTCTTTTTTGTGAAGGCAGGCGGAGACACAATTCGATCCATAATGCTGCTTATGTAATGAAAACAATTAAGAAAATCCAGTATATGCTCATCACTCCCATTCTGACTTCTTCGCCTTCTTTCTATATTTCTGTTAATGGCTTCTTGTGAGTCAATATCAAAATCTGAACACCCTCTCTGACTCTCCCGCCCTTTCTACCCACCAGCTGCCCATTCCATCAGGTGTAACAGCCCATTTATGCTTTTTCACTAGCAACTGCTTGACCACAAACACTAAGTGTGCAGGACACAGGGATTTTTATAAATAATAATAGCGGAATTTAGAGCATCTGCACTTCTTTTAAGGGTACCAGGTCAAGAAATGATACATGTATTATAGCTCCTAGGAAAGCTTTAGTCAAGCCTGTTTCCCTTTTCTCAGTAATCCTTCATAATGCCCCAGTTTCGTAATGTGATTTAGTGAAATTAAACTCAAACAGCCCAAATTTATAATTATATTTGGCTTCAATTACATTGACTAATTGATCCAAGCCTGCTCACAGGCTACCTGCAGGCTGAGGTGGAACAAGGCAGGTGGTGAGGGCTTATTAGCATAGTAGTTCATGTGTGCTAGCTAATTTGATATTTAAATTGTTATAAATCTCAGATGGATCGTACCATAAGTCAGGTGAATCTCACCTCTTCCAAGTATCCCATGTTGTAAGTGTTTCTGCAATCCCTCATCGAGGGTATCCAGGTGTCTCCTCTTACCTGGACAGTAGTAGCCCCTATGGTCAGGCCCTTCCTACTCTAATCCCTTCTACCAAAGCCCAATTCATTTTCCTGCAAGAGAACACACTAATCAATAGTGATCCTGAGTTGGGAATGAGGAGAGGGAGCAGTTGTGCATGTAGGAGCAATGAATGTGTGCCCCATGAGCACAATCTCCAAAATTTGTGTCTTTTCAACAATTTATAAGGGAGTATGAGGCTGAGATGGTTGCTGAGAACTTGATTCTGATGCTATGATTTTAAAGCCTGGCTACTCAGTGTGTTCACAAATGAGCCACAGCAGCACCACCTGGTAGCTTTCCAGAAATGCAGAGTCTTGGGCCTTGCCCCAGACTATTGAATCAGAATCTGAACTTTAACAACATCCCTGGGTGATGCATCAAAAAAAATTGGGGAAGCCCTGTTTTAGAGGAAAGCCTTGTTTTGTGAAAGCAAGGGTCAATCTGTTCAACATGTGATTCTCACATCAGTGGTCAGACTGAGACACAGAAAGGAGGGAATCAAAAGACTAATGTCCCCCAGCAATCCCACTACTAGGCATATACCCAGAGAAAACCGTAATTCAAAAATACACATGCACCCCAGTGTTCATTGCAGCACTATTTACAATAGCCAGGTCATGGAAGCAACCTAAATATCCATCAACAGAGGAATGAATAAAGAAAATGTGGTACATGTATATAATGGAATATTACTCAGTCATGAAAAGGAATGAAATTGGGTCATTTGTAGAGATGTGGATGCTGTCATACAGAGTGAAATAAGGCAGAAAGAGATATACAACTATCTTGTATATTAACGCATATATGTGGAATCTAGAAAAATGGTAAAGATGCTCTTATTTGCAAAGCAGAAATGGAGACACAGATGTAGAGAACAAACATATGGATACCAAGGGGGAAGGGGGGTAGGATGAATTGGGATATTGGGATTGACATATATACAAAATTAATACTATGTATAAAATAGATAACTAATGAGAACAGACTGTATAGCACAGGGAACTCTACTCAATGCTCTGTGGTGACCTAAATGTGAAGGAAATCCAAAAAAATGGGGGTATATGTATATGTATAACTGATTCAGTTTGCTGTACAGCAGAAAGTAATTTAACATTGTAAAGCAACAATACTCCAATAAAAATTAATTTAAGAAAAAATGGGTAATGTCCATTTTATGAAATAACTCTCTATGCCACCATCCACTTACAACGCCTTTTCGAGGTTTGTTCCCTGATACAAGAACCTGGCTACACCTTCGGCTCTAATCTCTCCTCTTTTCACAAACTTTGTACATTCCCGAAAAATTTTCAATTCTATGTCCCCAACCTAACTTTCTAGCCATACTGCCTCTTCCAGATTTACTGTCTACTTCAGTCCATAGGTACATTCCTCGGACAACTTGGATGAACATCATGTATTCTTCCTTACTGGATTTCCTGGAGGTAGTCTTCTCACACTCTCTCCTAATTGCAATGACCCTTTCCATGAAGCCCTTTCATAATTCCCCAATCAAAAATAATCTCTCTTTGAATTCTTATAAAATGTTACACCTCTCTTAGACTGGTTATATCATCTTTATTATAACCATTGTCTCCCCACTAGGCTGGACCAGCACAGTGCCCAGTACATAGAAGGTGATTAATAATAATCAAACAACTGACTGACAATGAATCTGTAAAGTCAGGGCCTCACTTCACCAGATTATTCCTTGAGATCAGTTAAGTTCTAAGAACTAAGATTCTACTTGTTTTCTAATTCCTGAGGTGTTGATCTTCAGCTCCTTCTCACATAACACTCTCAGGCAGCAAACTCTACCAAGGACACTTGCTTGAATCAAAAACACAGGATAATGTCAGTCTTCCTCAGTCTATATGTAGCCCAGACTGATGGTGGCTCCAATGGCTACAGGCGCTCCTAAGCTGAGGTAATCTTCACATGATTTGTGAACTGAGAGCCCTTTTAGCTCATCCAGCTACTTCTGGCTAATCAGCTTTTAGGACATAAATTCATCCAAACAATACTCTCCTTAATTCAGAAAACATCTCAAAGGAGCATTGAGGGGAAGAGGTCAAGATGTTTCTAGCCAGAGCCAGAAGATGAAATACCCTATCTATTTGCAATGACCACTTCCAAAACTTCCCACTGGGACTTTAAAAATATCATTTCCAGGCAAGAACCTCAGAAACAGACCTTATGTTATAAAATTACATCTTAGTAATTTCACCTTCCTTGATATTGGCATGCTATGTGGCGGTCCAGATTATATCATTTGAATTCTGACCCAACTCCCAGCTTCTCTTTTAAGATTTATTAAGTACTGGTTTCCTTTGCATAAGCAAAAAACTTCAAAGGCTATGTGCCATTGAGAAACTATTTGTAATATGAATATCAATATGATAAACAGCTAAATCAAATTTCCTGTGGCCAACTGAAGAGCTTATATATTTAAATTTAAAACGATAGATAAAATGTACTTTAGTGTTTTTTTAAATTACAGTAACGTATCCATAACACAAAATTTACCATTTTAACCATTTTTAAGTGTACAGTTTAGTGGCATTAAGTACATTCACATTGTTGTGCAACCATTACCGTCATCCATCTCCAGTTTTTCATCTTTCCCCACTGAAACTCTGAACCCATTAAACACTAACTCCCCAGTCTCCTCTTCCCAACCCCCTGGAAAACACCATTCTATCTTCTCTCTATGAATCTGATTACTCCAGGTACCTCATGTAAGTGGAATCATATAATATTCATCCTTTTGTGACTGGCTTATTTCACTTAACATAATATCTTCAAGGTTCATTCGTGGAGTATGCATCAGAATTTCCTTGCTTCTTAAGACTCAATAATGTTTCATTTTATGTATATACCACATTTTGTTTACACATTCATCCGACATGGACACTGGGTTGCTATTGTAAATAATGCTGCTATACACATGGGTATACAAATTTTAATTTAGGTTTTTAAGACAATCTAGCATTTTAAACACAGAGCCAAAGTGTTTGGAGGGGAAACACAAGCCATAGAGTTTATTATTTCATGTCAAAACTTGCATTGATGCTGATCGCTCATGATACATCAAATAACAAATTCTGATCATCAGTTCTCCAGTGTATGTGGCATATAGTACCCATTAATGTGAAACGGAACTCTAAACAATATGACTGGGGATTGTGTGGACTTCACTTGCACACTGAAGATAGTAAAAGATTACCTCTTACAGTAAAAATAGGCATTTAATTAAAAAAATAGTCTTCTAGTCAAATCATTACACTTAAAAAACTCCCGCCTGATTTAGAGTTACCAAAGCTGAAGGAATCTTAAATTTTCCATTTTTCCCTTTGACTTCCCGAAGCTTCTCCACAGTAGCACTACCTGGGAGCTTCCTCTCATGTCTTGTGGTATTTGGAATGAGGGTGATTTCCTTTGACCACATTCTATGTTGTATTTATGCACTTTATGCCACTAGATTTATTGCCAGAAAAGTGAACTGGTATTAATGGGATGCAGTCCTATTGACAATAATAACAGCATGGATTGCTAACCACATGATAAGATCAAGATGCATATTTGAATTGGCTGTATTTATGTTCCAGATGCAAGATGATTATCTGACAGCAGAGGCAACATGATTTAATACATAAGGCCCAGGGCCAGGAATCAGGAAATCTGGGCTTTATTCCTGGCTTCATCACTTCAGCCATGTATGCGTGAGTGGAGTATTTTGTAATTGCACTGTTCTTATTGACCCCAAACTGTTTCCCACCCTGACCCTGCCACCAAAAGTGTTTTACAATGTTCAGTTTTAATACAACTGCCTCTCTTCCTTTTCCTTCTACTTCTTTTCTCTTTCCTCACCTTCCCTATTTCTTACTAAATTTTATTAACTTTGTATTATATAAATAATACATAACACATTTTATTATTTTTTTAAAGTTACAGATAATGTTGATTCTCCCTTAATATACATTTTTCCAATCCAAAGCACCTCTCCATCTCTTATTTCTAATCTAGTTCCTTTTCCCTTCTGCTTTTCTTTCATTCATTTTCTGATTGTAGAGACCCCACTCATTCATACATGGCCTAAATGATGAAGCCACCTTCTTTTTCATATCTACACTATCTTGAGTTCCACATACCATAAAATACTCTTCTAGAATACACCATGGCAGACTTCCAGTTTCTAGTCTGGCATGCAAGAAAGCTTGTAAGTTGCCACCCCTTCCTAACAACAAATAAGTCAAAAGCTAAGCAAACTGAAAAATCAATAACTCTTCTTAGATTCATCAGAGAAGTGAAGTCACAGGGCAAACCAAAACTGGAGAAACCAACAGGCGAATACAGAGAATCCCAACTTGTGGAAGAATCCCAGAAGTAGCATCCTCTTCAGAAACCAGGGCCAGAGTATGGAAACCTGTACTGTAATTGATGAATCGCTGGAGGCTCAGTGTGAACAACTCTGAGAGTTAAACTCCAGGGGGGCCCAGTCATAGGGGAGCCCCCATAATTTTATGAGTTTTACCCCCAGGAACTTTATCAGGTCGACACAGGGAATTTTGGAGAAAAATCCCCTCAAGTTTCCAGCAGGGGGAGAGGAAAAGGAAGTGTTTTGTAGTATGCCAGAGCATTCTCCTCATCTTAACAAGGTCTGCCCACAGTAGAAACTATTTAACCAGAGCCTAATATGCTAGGATTTTATCAGTGACTAGCCTACATGGGGAAATGGAAATAGCCAACACCAGCTGGATCTAGATTTCAACATGGGGGAAGGGAAATACTAGTCTTCCATGTAGGAGAAGGGAAGTACTTGACTCCAGCCCATGCTGGCCATCCTCTCCCACCTAAAGGGAGGGAGAGAACTAAGAAACATGTAGAGTTAACAATCCAGAGGTACAGGCTCACAAAAATACTGAGACCTAATAATCATAGGGCTGTAGAAACTTCCCCTCCTCCCACATCTCACATTACTGAAGTCTTATTTACAACAATTCCTTTTACCCAGTCTGGCTATCAAGGGAAAATTACAAGACATACAAAACCAAAACACAAAAAGACACAGTTTGAAGAGACATAGGAAGCATCAAAACCAGACTCAGATATGGCAGAAAGTTTGGAATTATTGGACCGGGAATTTAAAACATCTATGATGAATATGCTAAGGGCTCTAATGGATAAAATAGATTTCGTGCAAGAACAGATGAATGATGTAAGGAAGAGATGGAATGTATAAGAACTGCAAAAGATCAAAAACACTATAACAGTAATGAAGAATATCTTTGATGGGCTTATTAGTGGACTGGACATAGCTGAAAAGAGAATCTCTGAGCTTGAGTACAGGTCAATAGAATCCTCCAAACCTGAAAAGCAAAGGGAAAAAAAAGACTGAAAACCCAGAACAGAATAGCCAAGAATTGTGGGACAACCACAAAAAGGTGTAACATACGCTGAATGGGAATAGCAGAACAAGGAAAAAGAGAAAATAGAAAAGAAGAACTATTTGAAGCAATAATGACTGAGAATTTCCCTCAAATTAATGTTAAACACCAAACTGCATATCCAGGAAGCTCAGAGAATACCGAACAGGATAAATGACAAAATACTACATCTCTGCATATAATTTTCAAGTTACAGAAAATCAAAGATAAAAAATATTGAAAGAGACCAGAGGAAAAAACACCTTACTTATAAGGAGCAAAGATAAGAATTATATCTCACTTCTCTTCAGAAACCATGAAAGCAAGAAGAGAATGGAGTGAAATATTTACAATGTTTAAAGAAAAATACCTAGAATTTTGTACTCTGAGAAATTATCCTTCAAAACTGAAGGAGAAATTAAGACTTTCTCAGACAAACAAAAGTTGAGGGAATTTGTTGCCAGTAGACCTGCCTAGCTATCACAAAATGTTAAAAGAAGTTCTTTAGAGAGAGGGAAATAGGTATAGGTAAAAAATAGATATGGGTAAAAAAAAACCCTCAGATCTGCATAAAGAAAGGACTGCATAAAAAAAGACATAAATGAAGGTTAAAATAAAAATTTTATTTTTCTTATTCCTAATTAATCTAATAATTTGTTCAAAATAATAATAGCAACTATGTATTTGATTGTCATGTTTATATGTATGCTTATGTATGCTGATGTATGTGAAATGAGCGACAAATGATATAAGGGATAGGAGAAAGGAGTCAGTTAGGATTATTTTGTTATTTTAAGGTATTCACACTACCTGTGAAGTGGTATCACGTTATTTGAAAGTGGACTTGGATTAGTTGTGAACGTCTATTGAAACTCTAGGGCGACCAATTTAAAAAGTTAAAAAGAAATACAAATGTTATGCTAAGAAAGGGGAGTAAATAGCATCACATAAAGTCTCAATTTAAAAAAACAAGAGGCATAAAATAGATAACTAATAAGGACCTACTGTACAGCACGGGGAACTCTACTCAATACTCTATAATGGCCTATATGGGAATAGAACCTAAAAAAGAGTGGATATATGTATAACAGATTCACTTTGCTGTACACCTGAAACTAACACAACATTGTAAATCAACTATACTCCAATAAAAATAAAATAAAAATGTTGCTGTCACACACACACACACAAAACTACAAGAGGCAGGAAAAAGTAAAAGACAAAATAAGAACGAAGAAAAAGGGCAACTAATAGAACACAGTAACAAATATGGTAGATACTAACTGAAGACAGACAAAGAAGACCTCATAGCAAAAAAAGTTATCAGGGTAGAAGAGGGTCTTTACATAATGATAAAGATGTCAATTCTCCAAGAAGGCATAACAATCCTTAATGTGGACTCCCTAAGAGGGGAAATGAAAAACACTGCAAGCGTATACCAGTGGGCTCCACGGCAAACTCAGCAGGAAGTGGGCCGTTGTGGGCACAGCAGAAACCTTGTCAATTAGATACTTGGGCAGTACCCACAGGCAGTATTAATGGTCAATTCCCACCTTAGTCATCTTGCAAAAGAAAAGATCATGGTGAACCCTGACCCAGTGCAAGCTTATCAACAACCATTTTCGGTGTTCATGCAGCTGTCACAGTAGCAGTTCTCATTTAAGGGAATTTTGAGGTAAGCACTTTCAGAATAGCTATTGGCCCTGGAATTTTCTAATGTTCTTGAAGACCCTAGTCATTAAGGGTCCTTCTGACACTAAAAAATGATGCTAAGAGTTTAGGAAACACTGCATTATTTCAGCACACCAGAAACCTAAGAGAAAATGAAGTAGAAACCTCCAGGGAGATTTACATTGGCTAGGCTATCTCAATGATTTATTTGTCTCAATGATTCATGCAACCAGTGATATACTTTTTCCCAGATGAAAACAAAAGTGATGAGTTTCCCGAGACTAGTCCTTTTTCTCCTACAAAAGGTAACTAGGGCTTTTTGTCTATTGGGAAAAGAGTGGCAGTAGTGATATGGGCAACCAGCATGAATATGCTTTCCAAACAGCAAGCAGGTTTTCACTTTCAAGTCTGTGCTGTAACATTTAGCGGACACAGAGATCCAGAGCTCACTTAGGCACCAAATGCTCGTTATTCAGGACCAATAATAAGGCAGAACAGCACATAGATCGAAAAGTCCTTGGAAGTTATAATTGGGATCAAAAAGTTTACTTATTAGGCATTTTTTAACATCTTTATTGGGGTATATTTGCTTTACAATGGTGTGTTAGTTTCTGCTTTATAACAAAGTGAATCAGTTGTACATATACATATGTTCCCATATCTCTTCCCTCTTGCGTCTCCCTCCCTCCCACCCTCCCTATCCCACCCCTCCAGGTGGTCACAAAGCACCGAGCTGATCTCCCTGTGCTATGCGACTGCTTCCCACTAGCAATCTATTTTACATTTGGTAGTGTATATATGTCCATGCCTCTCTCTCGCTTTGTCACAGCTTACCCTTCCCCCTCCCCATATCCTCAAGTCCGTTCTCCAGTAGGTCTGTGTCTTTATTCCTGTCTTGCCCCTAGGTTCTTCATGACATTTTTTTTCCTTAAATTCCATATATATGTGTTAGCATACGGTATTTGTCTTTCTCTTTCTGACTTACTTCACTCTGTATGACAGACTCTAGGTCTATCCACCTCATTACAAATAGCTCAATTTCGTTTCTTTTTATGGCTGAGTAATATTCCATTGTATATATGTGCCACATCTTCTTTATCCATTCATCCGATGATGGGCACTTAGGTTGTTTCCATCTCCAGGCTATTGTAAATAGAGCTGCAATGAACATTTTGGTACATGACTCTTTTTGAATTTTGGTTTTCTCAGGGTATATGCCCAGTAGTGGGATTGCTGGGTCATATGGTAGTTCTATTTGTATTAGGCATTTTTTAAAAATTGTATTGAAGTATAATTGATTTACAATGTTGTGTTAATTTCTACTGTACAACAAAGTGATTCAATTATATCATATTCTTTTCCGTTATGGTTTATCACAGGATTTTGATTATAGTTCCCTGTGCTATACAGTAGGACCTTGTTGTTTATCCATCCTATATATATATAATAGTTTGTATATAATAGTTTGTATCTGCTAATCCCAAACTCACAATCCTTCCCTCCCCCACCCCTCCTTGGCAGCCAAAATTCTGTTCTCTATGTCTGTGAGTCTGTTTCTGTTTCGTAGACAGGTTCGTTTACATAGTATTTTAGATTCCACATATAAGTGATATCATATGGTATTTGTCTTTCTCTTTCTGACTTACTTTGCTTAGTATGATAATCTCTAGGTCCATCCATGTTGTTGCAAATGGCATTATTTCATTCTTTTTTATGGCTGTGTAATATTCCATTATATGTTTGTGCCACATCTTCTTTATACATTCATCTGTCGATGGACATTTAGGTTGCTTCCATGTCTTGGCTATTGTAAATAGTGCTGCTATGAGCATTGGGGTGCATGTCTCTTTTTGAATTAGAGTTTACTCCAGATATATGCCCAGGAGTGGGATTGCTGGATTATATGGCAACTCTATTTTTAGTGGGTTTTTTTTGAGGAACCTCCATACTGGTTTCCATAGTGGCTGCACCAATTTTCATTCCCACCAACAATGTAAGAGGATTCCCTTTTCTCCACACCCTCTCCAGCATTTATTATTTGTAGACTTTTTAATGATGGCCATTCTGACTGGTGTGAGGTGGTACCTCACTGTAGTTTTGATTTGCATTTCTCTAAAAATTAGCAATGGTAAGCATCTTTTCATGTACCTATTGCCCATCTATATGTCTTCTTTGGAGAAATGTGTATAAGATCTTCTGCTCATTTTTCTATTGGGTTATTTTTTTTGCTGTTGTTATTGAATTGTATGAGCTGTTTGTATGTTTTGGAAATTAAGCCCTTGTCAGTCACATCATTTGCAAATATTTTCTCCGAGTCCATAGGGGTTGTCTTTTCGTACTGTTTATGGTTACCTTTGCTGTGCAAAAGCTTTTAAGTGTAATTAGGTCCTCTTTGTTTATTTTTGCTTTTATTTCTCTTGTTATTAGGCATGTTTTTAATAAATGAATTGATCATAGCCATTTGGGGGACCCTGCTTTTCTAATGATAATCTTATGCTTCTAGTAGGGAAATAATGATCAACATATTTTACTGATGATTATTCTGGGTTATTTAATTCAGCATTTGATCAATGCTTGGGTATTGGAAGAATTTGCCAATCTGTTATTTAATGGAATTACCTCTGCTGGGTCTTAGATTGGCCTAATAAAGATGGGAGACCATAGAGAAACTGAGAAATCCAAGCCATTTCTAGGGCTGAATCAGAATGAAAACACCTACTATAGAATATCTCTTATGGTGAAGTAATATAGCTAGTCCACATTCATTTGGCCCCTAACTTGGAACATGGTGGCAGTGCTAGGCACAATGTCTTACACATAGAAGGCACTCAAACATGTGTTGCATGAATGACTACAGCATGCCAATGAACTTGAGCATGAATCATGGCTTAGAGAACTTTTTTGTTGACCTGGAATTCATTATATCATTGGAAAATACAGGAGTGGAAAACATATCAGGATATTTGATATAACTCAAATAGTAGTTGCTGGTGTTTTTTTGCATATTTGCTGTAAGCCAGGTATTATTCTAAGCATTTTACAAGTGTTATATATGTTTACATGTTTTGAGTTTACGTGCATTTACATGTGTTAATTAATTTTACATATTAAATGGATCTCACAAATCTATGATCCATTTTTACACATAGAAAACTGAGACAGAATTTAAGACATTTGCTCAGAGTCACATAAGTAGTAAGTGACAGAGCCTGGATTCAAACCCAGGCTGTCTCACTTTAGGATCTGCAGACTTAACCAGTATTCTAAACTGCCTCTACTTATTCACAGCAAGAGAATAAAAGCTTGTTAAAAAAAATCTACATTTACTTTTTAAAGCCATTTCAAGGAAAATTTTCTTTGTGATACAGATGCAATATTGTACATGGCTTAGAGCATAGGCATTGGAATCAGGGGTTTGAATTATGGTTCTACCAGTGACACTGAGAGTTTCTTAGTCTCTCTAAGTTGACTTTAAACTGGAAGTAACAGTACTTGTTGGAGGGAGCATTTCTTAGGATTAAATGAAATAATCCATGTAAAGCCCTTAGTACAATGTTTGGCACACACACAAAATTATAATAGTAATAATATAATTTACACTCATTGAGCGTTTACTATGTACTTATAAATTTTAGTTAAAATAGTTCAGTGACAGCTCAATGTCTACCATGTTTGGATGGTTTTCAGTCTTTTATTTTTTTTATTTTTTATTTTTTTTGCGGTACGCGGGCCTCTCACTTCTGTGACCTCTCCCGTTGCGGAGCACAGGCTCTGGACACGCAGGCTCAGCGGCCATGTCTCACGGGCCCAGCCGCTCCGCGGCATGTGGGATCCTCCCAGACCGGGGCACGAACCGGCATCCCCTGAATCGGCAGGCGGACTCCCAACCACTGCGCCACCAGGGAAGCCCGGTTTTTAGTTTTTTCGAACAATGGGGGTGCGCTTGTCCTCATTGAATTCAAGGACTTTATGGAATGATCCTCATTAACCTCAAACTAAAGGTTAATCTAAAGCAATGATTCTTTCCGTGAAAGGTCTATATGCTACTAAGGTGCCCTAATCAGAGACTTGAAGAAAGCTAGCCCATCAAACTTTGCTCAGACCTGCTCCCTATTGACTAGGAGTTACTATTGCTAAATGACTGGTGAGGCGACATCTCAAGACCTGTGCAGACTATTTCTTTCCATATAAACAAGTGGCCATATGTCAACTCAGATGTTGTCATAACTGTCAGGCATGCCGGACTTCTATGGCAAGAAAGGAGAGAGAAAGGTCTAAATCAGGACTAGAGGGGACAAATTTGCTTTACCAAGTACCTGAGGATCTCTGCCAGTTCTTAAACTTAGGATGTGCATAGGAGTAATAGTGACCTCAGGTCTGATTCCAACTTGCAATGACATTCAGGAAGTCTGATCTCAGAGTAGGAACACCGTGGCAATCGTTTTGAGGCAGCAGTAATATGTAAAGGTCAGTTGATAGTATCTTGGTTCTCTGAGTTCCATAGTAAGAGGCAGACTATTCTTTCACACCATCCAGTTGCAGTTGGCTGTAAACCCATGATAAGGGGAACAGGAGCAAGATGAAGACATTGAGGAGAAGATAGTAAGAGTTAGTTGTCAGGGCCCCAGCCAAATGCAATCCAGGCCTGGCAGGGAGCTGGAAGGAGTGCAAACTGGGAGCCAAGTTAAAAATCTAATCTCCAGTCCAGGAAAATGTTTGGGGGGATATGAGGGAAGTCAGCAGCAAAAAGCCATTTATAACCACTGGTGTGAGTGAAGTCCATATGGACTTTATAATTTGGTAGTTATACTAATGAGGTAGAAATATACCCATATTTACCTACCTTTCAACCTCACAAATAACACAGGTAGTGAATAATGAAATCATAGCACTTCTATATGTTGCTGATCTTCGTTTCCAAAGAGGACCCATCTGGTCGTGACAGCCACCTACCTTTAGTAACACCACCAAAGGGGCAACACTGTGTGTCCTTCAAGACTGCCCCCTGGTGTGTGGCTGCACATCTCTTTTCTTATTAAAATGTTGTTCATAACACTGATATTAAAATGCACCCACAGAAATGCTTCTTAAACTCCTATTTTCAAAGAGGTGCCCGTCTGACAAGGTTTTCACTGGCCCACGTTAAAATGAGAACAGGGAAAATGTAGTGAATTTTCTTTCACAGAGCTAAATTTATTCAATTTAAATAACTACCCTTTATTCTGATATGGACAGAAGATTATGTCCTTACTACTTGTTTGATGTTACTAACATCCTTTCTTGTGTGTGTTTGTTGATGGTGATAGTTAATGGTGGTTTGCTCTTTGGTTTTTATTCTGCTTGATCTATGTTAAGATCCTCAATTAAAAAACAAATTTCTAGCCCATGAAATCAAATTTGTGGGAATTGGTTCCTGATCGACTCAACAGGAATGCATCTAGTGTACAAGTCAATGCTAAAATCAGATCAAATCATTGTTTTTTCTACTCCACACCTCATGACTATTCATTTGATTGGTTTTCCAGAGTAGAGTTGGAACTAAAGTAGGCATTATAGCCTGGTTTGTTTATTTGTTGAGTAGATATCTGATTAGAAAACTAGAATAGCATCTGGAACTTTGTAGGTGCTCAGTAAATACTTATTAAAGTGGAATTAAATTGAATTGTGCAAGGTATAGAAGAAGCCCTCACTCAGTTCCCTTCTGAACACTGTGAGTCATGCCAACCCAGCAAAGGGCTACTCACCTCCTGTGAGTGGAAAGTGGCTTATACAAAGGGCTGAGGTATTAGAGTGAGACCCATTTATGAGAATCTCAGTTCTGATTTTATTACAGACTTACTTATTCTGTGACATGACATTCAAGTGGACTTTCTGTCCTACTTGCAAGGAGTGAAAGTGTCAAATTGTCTCTGTTGCCTAATAGTCTCGGTATAAGGACATTAGGGTTAATTAAGTATGTGGGCATTATTCAGGGAAAAAATAATTCCTTGACATAACTATGGACTCCAGGAATTGTGGAGCCAAACCATTTTTATCTTCTGATAGATTGACCTGTGTATTTAAGTTAATCTACTTTTGAGAATAAATATGATTACTTAATTGATGGCATTCATACCAGTATATTAAGACATGTTTTTAAATCTATGTGCTTTCATTCTTTATCAGTTGGATAGTGTATTGATTATAGTTAGGGCTAGCTTATTAAATAGTCTTTATATAAAATCATATTATAGGGAAAACATTAAAGTAAATGTCTTATACAAGAAGTTGTAATGGAACAGAAACTTATTAAACTCCCTTACATAGATGATTCTATACAAGAAATACTTTGCATGACCTTTGTCGTGTAACCTTGGGCAAGTCAGGTAACCTCTCTCTGCTCCTCAGCTCTATAAATAAGCGTAGAATCTACCTCAAAGAGTTGTTGTAAGGATTAAATGTGGTAATACATGTACTGTAGTACAGAGCAAGATACATGACAGTCATTTAATAAATTTCACCTAATATCACTGCATTCATCTTTTTATTACTGTCACACTTTAATTGAAGTACCAATTGTAGAATACTTTAACAGCAAGAAAAAGAGCTGTGAATAATCTTAACATCATTTTGTTCTACTATTAAGTTGCAAGTTCCATTCAACTCATCTCTATCTTATCTTTTTGAGAAAATGGCAGGATATAAATAAATTCTGTCATTCTCCATCTCAAATCTCATAGCACTGTCAGAAAAATCTATCTGATCTCCAACAAATCTACACCTAGATCATGTAGGCATGTGTGCACCTATGCACACACACGCACACCCCAAATGTCATGTTTAATAAGATCTTTTAATTTCAGTAAACTTCCACAGATGAGGTTCATTCTTTAAACTGAATTATATTTTATTACAAACAGTGCTATAAACAGTATGGAATGTTGCTTAAAAGCATGAGTCTTGGAAGTAGACTGCATGGTTTCAAATTTCAGCTGTATGGTTATCTACAATTATTTATCTCTTCTAATCCTTAGTTTCCTCATCTTTAACATCTGCTTTATAGAGGTGAGGCTAAAGTTAAATGTGAGAATGCATGTGAAATACTCAGCCCAGTGTCTGGCATCTAGTAAACGCTCACTAAGTTTTAGCTATTATTACTTTTCATTATAGATGTTGTATTTTCATATCTAGAAGCTCTATTTTGTCTTTTTTTTTTTTTTTTTTTTTTTTTTG
>NW_020175410.1:10201563-10224979 GCF_003031525.2 Neophocaena asiaeorientalis asiaeorientalis
TTTTTTGCGATACGCGGGCCTCTCACTGCTGTGGCATCTCCCGTTGCGGAGCACAGGCTCCGGATGCTCAGGCTCAGCGGCCATGGCTCACGGGCCCAGATGCTCTGCGGCATGTGGGATCTTCCCGGACCGGGGCACGAACCCGTGTTCCCTGCATCGGCAGGCGGACTCTCAACCACTGCGCCACCAGGGAAGCCCTATTTGGTCTTTTTTTATACCTTCTATTTTTGTCCTCATCATGCTTATGTTTTCCTCCAAATTCTTGAGCATATGGAGAATATAATAGTTGTTAAAATCCTTGTCTGCTAGTTCCATCATCTTTGTCATTTCCAAGTTTGTTTCTACTAATTGATTTTTTCCTAGTCATGGTTCATATTTTCCTGCTTTATTGCACACCTGGTAAGTTTTTATTACATGCTGGGCATTGCAAACTTTGTCTCTGATTGCTGGATGTTGTATTCCTTAATTAGTTTTAGATTTCAAACTAGCATGCAGCTAAGTTACTTGGAATAGGTTGGGTCTTTTCAAAGTTTGCTTTTAAACTTTGTTAGGGTGGTTCAGTGAGACTTTGGTCTACAGCTAATTTAGCCTCTACTGAGGCAATATCTTTCTAAGGATTCTATCTCCTATGTTATGAGTTCCTTCTACTTGGTTGGTGGGAACACAACTATTCCCATCACTATTGGGCTCCCTACTCCTTTTCAGTGTTTCTTTCCTTGGTGCCAGGCAGTTTACTCTTACACATGCACAAATCAATTCTCTTTGCAGATCTCCAGAGCTCCCTCCCTTCCCCTCCCCTTCCCTCCCCTCTCTCCTCTCCTCTCCTCTCTCTGGGGTAACTGTCCTGTGCTGCCTGTCATCCAATGTCAGAAAATTGTTTCACATATTTTGTCCAGTTTTCAATTTACTTGAGGTGTGAGGTAAATCCACTCCTTGTTACTCTACCCTGGCCAGAAATCCTTGGCTATTACCATCTCTGTAAATGCCAGTTTAGGAATAAAACAGTCCTCAGGTACAAGTCGGTTTACAAGGAGTAGCAAATGGACAAGTTTATGTATGTGGTTACAGGGTGTTATTAAATACACAGCACAAATATAGGTCTGCAACATCTTGTTTTTCTTTTTCACTTTTTATAACATTCGGCTTTTGGATTTTTGGCGATGGCCCTATCTTTACATAAAAGCCACAAAATAGGAAGCTTTTATATAATCTAAAATCTGGTTTAAGGTATGATTAAGCCTTTGGTGAGTGACTTGATAAATTAAATTTTTCCCTAAAAGCAGAAAATTTGATTTCTTAAAAAATTTGGTTTTACTCTGAATATTGATACCACATGAAGATTAGATTGCTCTTACATAAATAGATTATGATAATAATTAAACATACATATAAAACTAAAGTATGGGAATCCTCCCCATGCAAGGTTTAATTTTTATTACACAACCACACACTAATATTAAGCAGTATCACATTTTCCAACATTATATGAATGAACTTGCGGTGTGTGTGGGTGTGGGTGTGCACACATGCACTGGAGACATAGAGAAAGAACATTCACACATTATGGGGAGTGATTAAACTAAATTTATTGTTTAAATAAATATTTTATACTTGTATGTATTTAATCTGCAGACCGAGGATTATAAATCCATAATGGAAAATGAGGAATTTAGACTTAACAAAAAGTACCCTAGGAATTTAATCACTACAGTTTGAGGCATATAAAATATGCTACAATAAGTGAGACAGCTCTATAAAATGTTCATTACATAGAAGTTGTTCAAATGAGAAACACCTTCCATATCCACAAACTGTAGTAGATGTGTCTTGTAAAAATTACTCTTAAATCTTACATTTCCCCTTTGAGACATTTATTGTTCCTGGGGAAAACAGTATTTTTTTTCCCTATTCCTAAATCTGTCTTCGATTAAACTAGAGAACTCTATAAATCAATAATAACCTTTTAGATATCAACCCCTTCATAATTATGCCCTCCAAATCCAGGTAATTGTTTGCATACTTTATACAGAAAAAAATGGGGGAAAACATATGTTCCATTTGATTTGGGGGGGGTATAAAGATTTAGATTGTTCTTTGCATTTGTGAAATTTGACTTTATCCTCTTTTATATTACATTTGAAAAATTAATTTATTTCACATGGAGAAACAAATAGATCAGGTGATGTTATACAGCTTTGGAGGAAAAAAAAACCTGCCTGTTAGAAAGTGATACAGATTTTATCATAATATGGCTTTCATTAAATATAATACTATACAACCAGTGAGTTTAAAGGAATGTTTTATCTTAGTCAAATCAATCTCTGGGTATCTTTCTGATGCTTCTCGTACATTTCCCAACTGGAAGTGGATAAACAGCCAAACGGGAGTGATCTCAGATTAAGAAACAACACAGGCATCTTGAAGGCTCTTTACTTGTAGAATGAAATGACAGCAACCAGAGAGGCCTGGGGCTGTTTTCCTAGATGCCTACTCTGGGTGCCAGCCATCTGTGTTCATTTAGATGGGGTGTGTGTGTGTGTGTGTGTGTGTGTGTGTGTGTGTGTGTGTGTCTTTAGGAAGGAGAGGGGTTGAGGGACAGATCTCAAGTTGCAGGTCTGAGTGTGGGCTCTGATACAGAATGCAACCTTCTGCCTGGTGCTTCTCAAACAAGACCCCTCATCTGCTGGCCCCTCCAGAGAAGTAATTTCACCAATACCAGCTGCAAGGGGAATGTTTTGTGTTTTCTTTATTCAAAGTGAAAGATGTTAAACAGAAATTTTCAGAAGCACTTTTGTTTGGAAAAGGGGAAAGGAAGATCACGGAAACTGGAAAACATCCATGAAATTAGCCCCAAATCATTGCCAATACTGATCATTTCCTGACAAGCTGTCTATCAGCAAACCCACAACAATAGTTTATTCAGGGCTTTCTGGTGCCAACAGTGACTTGACATTGCTGATTAAATATTTGTGCAATTTGAATATTTTTAAGTTTTAGCTTTTGTTGTTACAACATTGAGTAGAATAGCGCTTTACTATCAGGAGTCCTCTAAACACTTTTTAAATATGCCTCTCTTCCAGATTGCTTTAGCAGGAGTTAGAGGAATATCAGGGTTTTTATTAAACTTTTTATTTTATATTGTAGTATATTTGATTAACAATGTTGTGACAGTGTCAGGTGTACAGCAAAGTGATTCAGTTTTACATATACATGTATCTATTCTTTTCAAATCCTTTTCCCATATTCATTCCCATACATAATACTGAGCAGAGTTTCCTGTGCTATACAGTAGGTCCTTGTTGGTTATCCATTTTAAATATAGCAGTGTGTACATGTCAATCACCAACTCCCTAACTATCCCTTCCCCCCATCCTAACCTCCTGGTAACCATAGGTTTGTTCACTAAGTCTGTGAGTCTGTTTCTGTTTCGTAAATAAGTTCATTAGTATCGTTTGTTTTAGATTCCGCATATAAGCAATTTCTCTTTCTCTGTCTTACTTACTTCACTCAGTATGATAATCTCTAGGTCTGTCCATGTTGCTGCAAATAAAGCCCCTACATGCCTGTTTAACTCACCTAAAGTTAGTGAAAACAAAGAGAACAGAAAGTAGGGATGCACTTGGCCCTATTAGCTCTGAATTTTGTATTTATTTGTGAAAAACCTATTTAAATAAATGTCTATAAATAGGAGAGGGAAATGAGCTAATTTGACTGTATGATTTTATTTATTCATTATTCATAACCAAAAAAATCCTGGCTGCCTTTAATTTATGTACTTATCTATAAAATTTCTCAACATTGCTATGGCCTGAGATATCACTGCAATTTTCTTCCAATGTTGTATTCTCTCTTTTCTCTCACTCTCTCTCGCTGTCCATCTCCCTCCCTCTCTATGTCTATCTCCCTCTTATTTACTCTAGTTCTTGTTTATCTGACCTTCTTTGACATATTCTGTTCTGAAACATGCATTAGTTAATGTTGCAATTCTAACACTCATGTCCTAATGCAAGAGGAGGGCATACCAGATGCTTGGTTAACCTTCTGGATGTCACATTTGCTTACAGCAATATGATTTACATTCCCAACATAGTGTAAAGTTATCCATTTATGTAACTATTATAAGGTGTGAAACTGTCCCTGTTAAGCCCTCCTAAAGGGGAAATTTTGTTTATTAACTGGACTTAAAAGCCCGTTTTGAAAATAACTGCTAAACTTAGTAATAGTATGAATATTTCACATATCCTAGACCAGTGTGTATCTAGGGTTTGGACATCATCTGGACCCTTAGGAGAAGAGGGAACACTTATTGAGTATATCACATATTTTGAGAATTATTTAAAATGAGAAACAGACTCACCTGGGTCGCATTTTGCCCTGAAAATTCACTGGCCTGAGTTTGCACACCACAATGTAAAAGATGCATAAGGAACTATTTAAATAGCCCCACTCTTGCTATTCTGGTAAGACTCTTACAGAATCTCTTCTGTAAGAGATTTCTTCCTGGGTGCAAAGCATTTTCTTCCTAAGGGCTCTGATAAAAATCTATCTCCACATTTTGAAATTTGTGTGTTCCTGTTACATTGTCTTATTTCATAAACCAGCAAGCACTTATCTGCCCTAAATCATAGGATTCTCACAAAATTACAAGACAAAGATCCTGTATTCAAGAAACTTAGCATGTGGTTTGGGCAGGGGGAGGGGGGAAGGCAAAAACTCATAAACATAGGAAATAAATGGAGACCATATATGCTTTGAAGTGCAATAGGAAATGGCTTTGTACGGGATTAGATGGATGAAAATCAGTGGCATAGATTGGAGAAAGAGCATGCCTTGTAAGGCTAACATTTTTTTTAATCATTGCCAAATTAATTTATTCATATTTCTTCTTGGCCTTGTAAAAGCGGAATCGTAAACGAACGAATGAATTGGAAACAAATAGATGCATAGGTAATTACACAGATCTAGTTCCAGATTCTAGCAGAGCCGTCGACACATATTTAGAAGCACTCACAGGGTCCTGGTAGACACTTTCCTATTTCCTGTGAGGTGGCGCCACCTTTTTTTTAACTGATCCCACCCTACCCCACATTAAAACAGAAGCTCTACTTCATGACAACACTAAAAACATCTTAACTGAAAGACGACTCAAATGGCTTAGTGTCCCTTTCAAATAGCATATCAGTCACATAACATAGAAAACAAATATATGATCATTGAGCATGTACAATTATACCAGCTGACACAAAAGTTTGATTTGAAAAGAGTGGTAAAAGTGGACTTGCTGTGAGGCTAGCACTGATGAGAGCCCTTGGAGCAGAGAAGAATGCAGGGAAGAAGCACAAAATAAGGTCACATAGATAAGAGGAAATCAGATAATTTACTGCTTTTAACACAGACAAAGCAGCCCGAATTTAATGCCACTGTAGGATCTTCAGCAGTGACATAATGAAATTGGTTTTTTAGGAATACCACTCTGACAATGACGTTGGAGGGTTGGTGGGGGAATGGTCTGGAAGCATGAAGCTCTATCAGGCAGCTGTTGGAGTAATCCACAGTGATCAGACCCGAGTGAAGGTAATGGCAGATTAATGAAAGGAACCCAATCTGTGGACACGTTGAAGAAATGAACAATGGCAATAACAGACTAAATATAGGAGGAGGTCAATGGCAAAGAGATCAAGATGACATGCACACAATGGAATATTATTCAGCCTTAAAAAGGAAGGAAATTCTGATGTGTGCTACAATATGAATGAATCTTGAAGACATTATACTACGTGAAATAAGCCAGATACAAAAGGACAAATATTGCATGATTTCACTTAGATTAGGTACCTAGAATAGTTAAATTCATAGATTAAAAAAGTGAAATAGTGGTTATCAGGGGCTGGTTGGAGAGGGGAATGGAGAGTTATTATTTAATGGGTATAGAGTTTTAGTTTGGGAGGATGAAAAAGTTTCATGATGGACAGTGTGATGGTTGCACAATGATTTGAATGTACTTAGTACCATTGAACTGTACATTGAAAATTGTTAAAAAGGTAAAATTTATGTTATGTATAGGTTACCACAATTTTAAAAAATCAGTATCTTAAAGAAAGAATATGCAAACCCTGAGCGCTAATGAAAGAAGTGTTCCAGGAAATAAGAAGAATCTATATGCCTGGGTTCAAATTTAGACTCTGCCACTGAACTAGCTGTGTGCCTCCTTTCCTCATCTGTAAAATGGGAACAATAACGAAGATTAAAAGAAATAATGTATGTAAATCTCTTCAGCATTTAGGAGGTGTTCCATAAATATTATTTTCCTTTTCAGTTAAAAAACCACTCTACAGTTTGAAATTTTTCCCTCAGAAGAATTAGACTTCGGGTGTATTAATGGACATCTTTCTCGACAAACAGAGAATATCTTCAAAGATGACATAGGGTGACTGTCAGTGAGCAAGGAAGTGCCAGGCTTGTGCAGGAAGGGTACCCCCTCCCTGAAGCAAAGACTGAAAATACACAAAATGCACCAGTAAACGTGAGGCCGCCTCTGACTGGCAACTACCCCTGCAGCATAGGTCTACTGCCCAAATCCCAGAAACATCAAACATCATGATTGTGTTTGATTTTTACCTTAAAGAACCTTTATAACTAAACAAAGTATTAAGGCGCAAGAACTAAGGTAGAACTTCCAAGTTCTCAGAAAACTGAGAGAGTCTGCTTAGAAATGGACGGATGATTCAGTCTCTCTCAGTGGAGTTCACTAGCAGAGAAAATGGTTCAAGGGAGATGTAAGACAATGTACTGTTGGAGAGCTGTCACTACCACTGGTTAAAAAAGAAAATGGAAAATTATTATAACTATTGAGTGTGTGACTATAAAGATTTTTTAAAACATCATAAACATTAAAAAAATTTTGGATATTCTCAAAATTTCTAAGCATTGTCATGTTCCTGGTTTATGCAAGAAGTAATTTTCTATCAGAAAGGGTGTCAAAACCCTAATGGAAAAATACTTCCAAAAATAAACAAGTGACCGAATCTCCTCATCACCTTCTTTTAAGATACCTGCATCATGCAGACACAGCAATGCAAAGCAGGATATACAAGCTCAGGTATGTTATTAATTATACTGCATTCCACACATCAACATACTTAAAAACTGCAAAGAGCTTTAGAGATTATTTATGGTAGAGCTGAGACAGGAATCCAGGGCTCCAATTCTCAGTCAGTACATGTCCCGGTATATGCACTGCTGCTCCAAGGGGGTCACAATGTAGAGTTCATAGAACCCCATTAAGCCCCCATAACTGATATCAACATAACAGAGCCAATGTAAACTCAGAGCTTTTAGGACAACTCTGACTGTGAGCCTCAGTTGCCACTTCATCCAATACAAAACTTAGTAACCCCTTGATTTCCACCTGCTCTTAGAATACACAACTCTTTTCCCAACATGTGACCATACTTTGCTTAGCTTTGTTGCCTGGTTGTTCGTCAGTCCCCATGCCAGCCCTGTGAATAACAGCCTCCAATGATGAATTCAGACGACAGGTAACTTGTCTCCTGCTTTGCATCACAGGCATTCTAAAGAGACACCCCCATGGTCTTAATTCCTGGAAAACAATCATTTCCACTGTACAAAATTCAAAACCCAAGGGAGGCGGTTTGGTAATTTAGCATTTTTGTTTCATGTGAAAATATTATTTCTAGTTTATAATGGGAAGTTCACAAACATTGTGTCTTACCATTAAAAGCTTTCAGAAGTGTGTAATCTAGGCTCTTTATAGGTGTGTTCCCTATAAAATGCACAGAAGAATAACATACCATTCTGTCTACAAAGAAATACCTTCAATATCTTCTGTTGCTTAAGGAAAAGTGTCTTTAATTTAGAGCTGAATTAGTCATACAGATAAACACTTTAAAGTCCTTGGAATCTGCAGTTAGTTTTAACAAGCTTTTAAGATAAATTAAGAGTGTGTTGTATCTGTTGTGCTGTGATGACTGGATTAGAAGAAGAAAACACACAGGCTCATCCATTCAGGAATATTCTTTTTGGCATCATATTCTGTGCTAGACTCTTTATGGAAGTTCTATATTATATGAATCTTGCCTTCAGGGATCTGAAATGAAGGCCCAGTATTGAACAGTGTTCCCCCTCCCCCAGATTCACATCTACCTGGAACCTCAGAAAGTGGCCTTGCTTGAAATAAGGTCTTTGCAGATATAATTAAGATGCAATTTAAGATGAGGTTATACTGGATTAGGGTGGGCCCTAAATGCAATCACTGGTTTCTTTATAGGAAGAGGAGAGGACACACAGACATATATACACTCAGACACACAGGGGAGAAGCCCTCGTGAAAGTGAAGGCAGAGATTAGAACGATGCATCTAAGAGTCAAGAAGTGCCAAGGATTGCTGGCAATGACCAGAAGCTAGGAGAAGCTCCCTCCCTAGATCCTTTGAGGGATCATGGCCCTGCCAACCCCTCATTTGGGACATCTGGCCTCTAGAACTGTAAAATAATTCATTTCTGTGGTTTTAAACTACCCAGTTTGTGGTAATTTGTTACAGTAACCCTAGGAATCTAATGCAAGCCCTCATCTCCAAAGAGTCTAGCTTAATTGGTGAACTTGGGCATCAGTACGTTTATAAAAGGTCCTCAGGTGATTCTATGTTTGAGAACCATCATTCTAGTTTGGTGATTTTTAAAGAAGCAGCAGCAGCAGCAACTGGGAACTTAACAGAAATGCAAATTCTCTGATCCCACACAGCCCTAGCAGATTCTGGGGGTGAGGTCCAGCAATTTGTAGCTTATCAAGCTTTCCAGGTGATTGTGATGCCACTAATGTTTGAGAACCGCTGCTCTTATTGGTAAGGGAGGCTACAGAGCAATGGAAGATTATCAACAAATGGGAATGGAGAAAAGCAGTAGGCAGGAATATTTTAGGAAGTATGGGAAGAGTATTTGTATGTTGTCATGGGTGGCACTAAGACAGTGCATCTGAGAACCTCAACACCAGGCATTGCTTCGAAGTAAATGTGTGTCCAAACAATCATCTTCCAAGTTCAACTTTTGAAGGCAAACTGTTTTCAAGTTTGGGGAGCTATCCTTATAATGTTGTTGATATTAGGCCACCCAAACTCTTCCTTAAGATTGCATGTGGGCCAAAAATGGCAGGGTAGGAGACCCCAGCCTCCATCACTCAAAAGATCAACAATTAGACAGCTATCCACAGACAAAACAGCTCTAGGAGAGTTCAGGAGACCACTTAAGAAATTTAGCAAAACAGTGGAACAAAAAAACCTGAGAATAACCTCACAAAAAAGGAAGACAGCTTCATTTTGCTTTCATTATCCCATTCCCCAAGCCAGCACTGCTCAGCACCAAGAAGGAATTCCCCAGCTAGAAAGAGTTCCCCTCCCTGGGAAAGTGAGAGCACAGTGAGCAACCAGCTTGCCCAGTCTTTTGATACGTGGCATGAAGGATCTGCTTTGGTTTCACACCACCCAGAGATTGGCAAACTTGAGACATAATAGAAACAGCTGGAACAGAGCTGGAGTGACCATGGTTCCCAGTGATCATGTCATCTGCATATAATGACAATTTTACCTCTTTCCTACCAATTTGAATACATTTTATTTCTTTTTCTTGTCTGATTGCTGTGGCTAGGAATTCCAATACTATGTTGAATAGAACCAGTGAGAGTGGGCATCCTTGTCTTGTTCCAGATTTTAGTTGAAGGCTTTTAGCTGAAGGTTTTCAGCTTTTCACCATTAAGTATTATATTGGCTGTGAGTTTGTCATAAATAGCTCTTATTATGTTGAGATATGTTCCCTCTATACCCACTTTCATAAGGGTTTTTATCATGAATGGATGTTGAATTTTATTGAATACTTTTTCTGCATCTATTGAGATGATCATGTGGCTTTTCTCTTTTCTTTTATTGATGTGGTATCTCACATTGATTGATCTGCATATGTTGAACCATCCTTGTGACCCTGCAATGAATCCAACTTGGTTGCATGTATCTTTTTACAAGCAGAAATGTTAACGATCAGAACTTCAAGTTCTTGGAACTCCCCTGGTGGTACAGTGGTTAAGAATCCGCCTGCCAATGCAGGGGACAAGGGTTCGTTCCCTGGTCCGGGAAGATCCCACATGCTACAGAGCAACTAAGCCCATGCCCCACAACTACTGAGCCTGCACTCTAGAGCCCACAAGCCATAATTACTGAGCCTGCACACCACAACTACTGAAGCCGGCATGCCTAGAGCCCATGCTCCACAACAAGAGAAGCCACCACAATGAGAAGCCCATGCACTGTGATGAAGAGTAGCCCCCACTTGCCGCAACTAGAGAAAGCCCACGTGCAGCAACAAAGACCCAATGCAGCCAAAGTAAAAAAAAAAATTTTTTTAATTAAAAAAAAAAAGGGAGCTTCCCTGGTGGCGCAGTGGTTGAGAGTCCGCCTGCCGATGCAGGGGACACGGTTTTGTGCCCCGGTTCGGGAAGATCCCACATGCTGCGGAGCGGCTGGGCCCGTGAGCCATGGCCGCTGAGCCTGCGCGTCCGGAGCCTGTGCTCCGCCATAGGAGAGGCCACAACAGTGAGAGGCCCACGTACCGCAAAAAAAAAAAAGAACTTCAAGTTCTTGTAGTGGTGACTGTGCAGTCATAGTCTGGGGCATCTGCAGCATCTGCCTGGAGTCCTGATAGAGCTGCCCAAACAGTGGTTCATGTCTCACTGACATCAAAATCAATATGTGTGGGTATCAAAAAATGCAGATTGTTGTGTTCTACTCCAGAGCTTCAGAATCAGAGTCTCTGTGGTTGGGAACTCAGGAACCTGGATTTTAACAATTTTCATAGCTGATATTTTGGTACATTGCATATTGAGATGTCTGTCATAGAGAAAGCCCTGGATTCAAAGTCAACAGGCCTGAATTTTAATCTCTTGTCTAACATGTACCATGTAGTCCTGAGCAGTCCTTGTCACTTGTTTTGCAGCTTGGTTTCTTCACTGTCAAATGCAGATAATAATACTTGCCTTGCCCACCTTATAGGGTGATCATAAGGCTCAAAAGAGTTAAAACCTCCAAACTGCTATAAATATTACAGGGCTAGGACCAGGGTGAGGACAGTGAGGGTGCAAAATTTAAAGGGGCACAAAACAACTCTGTAATCAAGATAAATAATATTTTAATGAAATATTTTTTAAAACTAAGAATTAATGCAAAAAAATCCATGATAAACAAAACATCAAAATTTTCAATAAATACAGGATCAATGTTACCAAATTTTCCTTTGACCTCAATCTCTAATATAGTATAGCAACAACATCATTGCTAATCCCATCTTTATTTAAAATTTTGATGCTTTGATCATCTTGGGGGTTTTAGTATTAATTTTGATTTTTAAAAATACATCATCAAAATGTTGTTTTTTTATTACTTGAGGAGTGATTGGCACCTGCTTAAATTGTGTGCCCAAGGCAAGTACCCCGCAGGCCTCACCCGCCTCATCCTAGTCCGGGCCCTGTGGTTGTGCACCTGCAGGTTATCTGGCTCTGACTCTTCCAGCTCCAAAGTTCTCTCAAATAGTATATACACATGTCAAAGGCCCTGCTGGCATCTTGGCTAAATTCCAACTTTTTTTTTTTTTTATAAGGATGATCTTGGTTTTTGTTTTGTTTGTTCTCATTGTGTTGTTGTTTTGGCTGCATCACGCGGCTTGCGGGATCTCAGTTCCCCGACCAGGGATAGAACCCGGCCCGGCAGTGAAAGCGCTGAGCCCTAACCACTGGGTCCCAAGAGCAGAGGGCAGGCATGCATTCAGTACTCTTCAGGGGGCTTCCCTTCCCAGGGGCCACTGGAGGAGAACTCCTCATGGGGATATTTTGTGTGTGAACCAGTCTAACTCGAGTAACCAGAAAATCTCCTCTACCAGCTACACACCCATCCCAAGGAAGTCTGGATTTATGGGTTGCCTCATCCATAGCTTTCTATTTCAGAGGCTATTATGTACCAAGGGCTAACTTTTGTTCCCTTGTGCTGGAGACAAGAATAAATGACACCTGGCCTGGATAGCTAGTGACCAGGGCATGGAATAATATATAAGGGGCCTGAAAGTGAGGGAGAGGGGTCTATGATCTGAGAAGAAAGCAGCCCCATCCTCTTCATGCTGCTGCAGCTTGTTCTCCCCATCACTCAAGGTGGTAACTTAAAATTCAATGATAGGACACAGGTCAGGTGGAAGTCAGGTGTCTACCTTCTTCCCTTCTGCCAGCCTGAGAGATCTGGGATAATGCCTTTAACTTTTTTTTTAATGACTTTGTTGTTGTTTAAGGTCTTAGTTGCGGCTCACAGGCTCCTTAGTTGTGGCGTGTGAACTCTTAGTTGTGGCATGCATGTGGGATCTAGTTTCCTGACCAGGGATCGAGCCCAGGCCCCCTGCATTAGGAACATGGAGTCTTATCCAATATGCCACCAGGGAAGTCCCCAATGCCTTTAACTTCTTTCATGGGACTCTGATATTTGTGTGATGTCTGCTATACAGGGAGGAAAAGGAAGGGCAAGGATGATACAAAAAGGTAGAGGGCCAGGCATAAGACACCCAGCTGGGCAGCCCAGAGGACTCAGGGACCATAAAAATAAGCATCTGGCCTTTATAAAGCAGCAAATATACTTGGATCTGCCCAACTCCAGGGCCACCACTGAGTGAACATGGATCTGAGAGCAAGTGAGTGACAGCCCCAGAAGGAATGGCAAGTAAGAAAAAAATTAACTCCTCAAGTCCTTGACACCACACACTGAAACTAGAGACAAACAATATTATGATATTCTCATCTGTGGCTTTTCCACCTGATATTTTCCTTTCTTGCAATGCTTCCCTGGCCCATGTGTAAGGATTTTTTAGGGTAAAATGTTCTGCAGCTTATCACATGTCTGGAAAACTTTGGTGAGTGTGGTAGGCTGAATAATGCTCTCCCCCCAGAATGTTCATGTCCTAATCCCCAGGAACTGTGACTACATTACCTTATATGGTAAAAGAGCTTTTGCCGATGTGATTAAGTTAAGGATATGGAGATGGATAATTCCTCTTTAGTTTCTTGGTTAGCCACTTCCTGCTGTTTTCCCTTTGCTCTTTTCTTCCCTTTTGCTTATACTTTTTTGTCTAAAGATTTGTCTTTCCTGTTGCCTCTTTGGGGCTACATTTCTGCTTTTGCAGGAACAGGTTTAGCTGACAACTTTGCTGATTTCCACTTGCGCTCTTCCTTCGCTGCCCCTTCAGTGGAGCTGACCTTCCTCTTGGGCATCTTGGTGGCAGGTAGGGCACGGGCTGGGTGCCTGTGGGCTGAGACACATGAGAGCCTGTGAGAAGCTGGGCTGCCTGGCTGCTCCTCTCACCACACAAGGGTCTTTATAAGTGGGAGGCAGGAGGATGAGAGGAGGAGGAGATGTGAAGACAGAAGCAAGAGGTCAGAGAGGTATGTTGAAGGGGCCTCTAGAAGCTGAAAAAGGCACGGAAACAATTTCTCCCCGGAAGCCTTGAGAAGAAACACAGCCGGGCTGACACCTTTATTTTAGACTACTGATGTCCAGAACTGTGAGAGAGCAAATTTGTGTTGCATTAAGCCACTAGCTTATGGTAATTTGTTACAGTAGCAATTGTAAACTAATACAGTGGGTAATAGGGTAACACCAGTCATTCTGATTTTTTTAAATTGTGCCTAGAGGTAAGCAAGCAATGATCCTGCCTTGGGAATAATTTGGTGACAGATGTTCAAAGCTAGCAAGACATTTCTTTTCCTTTGTACGTGGAGGGCGTCAAAGCTTATTTGTGCTGAACATGGCATAGTACATAAGCCTGACACTTTGACAGCACTCGCGACAATGCTATATACAATTAGGCACTTAATACATGTTTGTCAGTCTTAATAGGAATAACAACTGATTGTGGGTCAACTGGCCTTTGACAAATGAACCAGGGAATACATGGAGCAAAGATAGTCTTTTAACAAGTGGTGCCCGAACAACTGGACAACCACTTGCAAAATAATAAATACACATACAGACTTTACACACTTTACAAAAATTAATTCAAAATGGAACTCAGACCTAAGTGTAAAACAGAAAAATATAAAACTCCTGGAAGATAACACAGGAGAAAATCTAATGACCTAGGGTTTGGTGATGACTTTTCAGATATAACACCGAAAGTTCAATCCATGAATGAAAGGATTGATAAGCTGGACTTCACTAAAATTAAAAACTTCTGCTCCGGGAACAACAATGTTAAGAGAATGAGTAGACAAGACACAGACTGGGAGAAAATATTTGTAGAAAACGTATCTAATAAATGATTGTTACCCAAAATATACAAAGAACTCTTAAAATCCAGTAAGAAAACAAAGAACCCAATTTAAAAAATGGACCAAAGACCTTAACAGACACCTTAACAAAGAATATAGATAGCAGATAAGCGTAAGAAAAGGTTCTCCACATCATATGTCATCAGAGAAATACAAATTAAAACAATGAGATTCCACTACACACCAATTAGAATGGCCAAAATCCAGAACACTGGCAATACCAAAAGCTGGTGAGGATGTGGAGCAACAGGAACTTTCATTCATTGCTGGGAATGCAAAATGGTACAGCTATTTTGGAAGATACATCGACAGTTTCTTACAAAACTAAACATACCCTTATCATATGATCCAGCAATTGTCTCCCTGGTATTTATCCAAAGGAGTTGAAAACATATGTCAACAACAACAACAAAAAAACCTGCATAAGAATGTTTATAGCAGCTTTATTCATAATTGCCAAAACTTGGAAGTGACCAAGATGTCCTTCAGTAGATTATTGGATAAACAAACTACAGTACATTCAGACAATGGATTATTATTGAGTGCTAAAAAGAAATGAGCTGTCAAGGCATGAAAAGACATGGAGGAAAATTAAATTCATATTACTAATTGAAAGAAGCCAATCTGAAAAGGCAACATACTATATGATTCCAACTGTATGACATTATAGAAAAGGCCAAACTATGGAGTGAATAAGTTAAATGGTTGCCAGAGCTTGGCCAGTAGGAAGGATAAATAGGCAGAGCACAGAGAATTTTTAGGTTAGTGAAACTACTCTGCATGATACCATAATGATGGATACATGTCATCATATACTTGCCTAAACCCATTGAATATATACCACCATGAGATAACTCTAAAGTAAATAATGGACTTTGGGTAATTATAATGTGCCAATGTAGGTTCATCAGTTGTAATAACTATACCACTCTGGTGGGGGATGTTGATAATGGGGGAGATTGTTCACGTCTGGGAGAAGTGGGTATATGGAATATCTCTGTACCTTCTGCTCAATTTTGCTCTGAATCTAAAATTGTCCTAAAAATATAAAATCTTTATTTTAAAAATCGGGGAGTAAGTAGTATAAGAAATATTCAAATATCAATTCAAATGAAATATCAAATTCAAATGAAATTTGAAATTCACATTTCAAGGTTAAATTTTAAATGAAATAATAGGTATAAAGTATGTAGTCTATGATATCCCCAGTAAATAGTAGCTCCTCGTACTAGTACAAGGGAAACTGACAGAGCCATGACATCCTGCTAAGCAGTGTCTGGGACTATATTACCTCTAAAAGGCCCAGCTTTCCATTGTAAATTTGTGCTAAAGATTAGCCAGTTGTTTGGCAGAACAGGCTAGTCCATTTCAATGATCTGTTAATCCCTCTTGCTGAGAGTTTAGTCTTCAGTCATCTTTGTGCTGAGAACAAAGCCAGGCAACTGGTTTGTAAGCTAGCCCTCATGAAGATGGAAACTCTATCTTATACTTCTTTGAATGCCCTCTGCTGCATCTAACACTGTGCTTTGGACATATTTCTGAATTTTTATTTATTTAATTTCTTCAAATGGGGTCTTATTTCTGCTGTACTCACCATAATGAGAACAGGATGATCCTTCCTCCAACTCCGAGGGTGTGAACTTCCATGACTGGGCAGTATGTGCCTTTGTAGTATTTAAAGAATGCAGAAGTTAGACTGGTAACTTTTGTTTTATCAACAAATCAGAATATAAGACTGTATATAAGGCATATTCTCTTATGTGAAAACAGAGAATAGAAAATAGCTGGAAGGAAATACTCCAAAATGTTAGCAGTAGGTTCTCCTGGGTGAGTCTGATTATGGCTGATACATACAGAACCTCCTTTAGACCTAAGTAAGGGGTATTTTAGAGTCATCCACATACCACAATCACACACAGATAAATTTATTAAAAACACATGGGTAGGGCTTCCCTGGTGGCGTAGTGGTTGAGAGTCTGCCTGCCGATGCAGGGGACACGGGTTCGTGACCCGGTCTGGCAAGATCCCACATGCCGCGAAGCGGCTGCGCCCGTGAGCCATGGCTGCTGAGCCTGAGCGTCTGGAGCCTGTGCTCCGCAAGGGGAGAGGCCACAACAGTGAGAGGCCCACATACCACAGGAAAAAAAAAAAAAAACACATGGGTAAAATAGATGACTAATAAGAACCAACTGTATAGCACAGGGAACTCTACTCAAGACTCTATAATGGCCTACATGGGAAAAGAGTCTGAAAAAAGAGTATATATATGTATATGTATAACTGATTCACTTTGCTGTACACCTGAAACTAACACAACATTGTAAATCAGCTATACTCCAATAAAAATTGAAAAAAACAAAAACATGGGTGCCTCTATCACTCAGGATCTGCTGCTCAGAGCTGGCACAGCACAGCTCATAGCTCTTAACACCCACCTTCATGACCACACTGTTCAGGCCCTAGGGAAATGCATTTCCACATCTCTTGCCCTATATCCTCAAAAGAAAAGTTGACAGGATTTGAAAACTGTGAAAGATCTTGGGTTATGATGATGACATGGCTTTGGAATGCTTGGACGATGTGAGGGAAAAAAGCATTGGGTTAAGAGAAAAGTCAAACATGTCAAATTCCTCCTTTAAGATAACATGAATGCAAGAGATTCTTTCATAACAAAGTATCATTTCTCAATAATGTCAAGAATCTTTTTTCTTTCTTCTCTTGTTCTAATCCCTGGTTCCCATGGTATTCAATTCAATTAGCACAATATTTCACAAAAGTTACAAATGGTGGCTTATGAGCATTTTATGATTTTAACATTTCATGTTACTTTTACATTTGCATTCATGTATCATGGCAGCAATTCTTTATATTGGCAACCTGATGAACATAGAATGTTTAAATTTTGATTGGTTTTATCTTTATAAAACTAAATAAGATTTAATTAAAATATTAATATACCTAATGAAATTTTGGCATTTATTAATTATAATTTTAATCTTTTAAAGTTATTAGGTAATTTTGCATATTTTAAAAGAAAACTTTTGGAAACATAGAAAATAACTTTTATACTTAATTTATATGTTCTCATAAATCTGTTTGATTTTTGTATACTTTGAAATAATTATAACTTTTGAAACCCTTCAGACGATTACTATGAGTTGAAAATTATGTAAACATCTTGAATATAATGACAAAATCAGTGATTTTGCAGAAGGCAAGAAAAATTAATTTTATAAAACAAATACATGTTATATAAAATCTTTATCACTCACTCGACTATCACCAGCCCATTAACAGATGAGTCAGATATGTGCAATAATAATGAAATTTAGTAGTCTGACATTTTGCCAGACCTCAGACACATTAAAACCATAGTTTTACACATATATATGGTTTTTGTTATTATGAGAGTATATTTGTCAAGATAGGATGATAAAATATATTTTATTTACCAGTTTGTAATAAAGAACTAAAATCCCATCAGAAGTGCTAGATTCAATAATCCCCTTGGGCCTATGGTTGATGGAGTGTCTGTCAGCTCTCCCGTGCCAGATAAAATATAGATTAAAGCCATGGTGGATTGTCCCCAGATGGCAGTATCCCTGACCTGTGCAGAACAGAAGGAAGGTGGCCTGGAGGGAGTGACTGATTCACCATGAAATGGTGGTTTCACAAAAGAGACTGCCCAGCAGCTCCAGACCAGAATTATAAAGTGACTTAGGACCCAAATCCACAGGGAGAGGGTCGATCATGTCCCCAGACTGACATGGTAAGAAGGAACAGCATAGAGATAGGGAAATGGGGGAAATTGAACCCCACACATAATGTCTCTTGTGATGAGTTTCTTTAGTTGTTTCTCTAGCACCAACACTCAGATATGTTTAAGATAAAAAGTGCTTGAACTTGACAGACAGCTGAGAGCACCCGTTGTCTCAAGAGCAGAGATTCTTTGCAAATGATAAGGTGCAAACACTGTCAAATGGGTCCCTTTGCATTGCACTGCAATCTCCAGCCATAAAGGCTGCCAGGACCAGCAGGGCAAAGCTCCCGGCCATCCCTCAAAACATCAGGCTCCAGCTGTCTGAGGGCTCCCTGGATTACATAATGACAGAGGCCTGAGCAGCTCGGGCTTGGGATGTGTCTATTCAGGGGCATCTCCAGCCCTGGGACTCAGAAGGAGAAGTGGCCTGTGGAGAATGCTCTATGGTCCTGGTGAGGAAAGCTACTAAGCAGGGAAACCCCAAGATGAAGCTAGCTAGGCTTCTCCAGCCTTTTACCCCTCCTTTCTTGGAGCTTATCCAGGTAGCAAGCTCACTGCTGAAGCCAGATCTAGGGCCATGGATTTGTATCTTCTTCTGGTAGAGTCTTTTTCTTGGGGGGGCTGCATGGCATGCAGGATCTTCCTGGACCAGGGATTGAACCCATGCCCCCTGCAGTAGAAGTATGGAATCTTAACCACTGGACTGCCAGGGAAGTCCCTGTATCTTCTTCTGGGATCATGCTGCCAGGAAATGTCTCCCTTGAGAGGAAAGTTGGATTCCCTGGACTCCACAGGGTTCCAGATTTTATAGCACAGACTGTTCTCATTAGTTATCTATTTTATACATAGTAGTGTATATATGTCCATCCTAATCTCTCAATCCATCCCACCTCCCCCTTCCCCCCTTGGTATACATACATTTGTTCTCTATATCTGTGTCTCTATTTCTGCTTTGCAAATAAGTTCATCTATACCATTTTTCTAGATTCCACATATATGCATTAGTATATGATATTTGTTCTTCTCTTTCTGACTTACTTCACTCTGTATGACAGTCTCTAGGTCCATCCACATCTCTTCAAATGACCCAGTTTTGTTCCTTTTTATGGCTGAGTAATATTCCATTGTATATATGTACCACATCTCCTTTATCCATTCGTCTGTCGATGGGCATTTAGGTGGCTTCCATGGCCTGGCTATTGTAAATAGTGCTGCAATGAACATTGGGATGCATGTGTCTTTTTGAATTATGGTTTTCTCTGGGTATATGCCCAGTAGTGCGATTGCTGGGTTGTATGGTAGTTCTAATTTTACTTTTTTAAGGAACCTCCATACTGTTCTCCATAATGGTTGTACCAATTTATATTCCCACCAAAAGTGTAGGAGGGTTCCCTTTTCTCCACACCCTTTCCAGCGTTTATTGTTTGTGGACTTTTTGATGGGGGGCATTCTGACTGGTGTGAGGTGATATCTCATTGTAGTTTTGATTTGCCTTTCTCTAATAATTAGCAATGTTGAGCATCTTTTCATGTGCCTCTTGGCCCTCTGTATGTCTTCTTTGGAGAAATGTCTATTTAGGTCTCCTTCCCACTTTTTGATTGGGTTGTTTGTTTTTCTGAATAGTGAGCCACATGAGTTTGTAAATTTTGGAGACCAATCTTTTTTTTTAAATTTAATTTAATTTATTTTTTATACAGCAGGTTCTTATTATCTTCTTTCTTTTTTTTTTTTTTTTTGCGGTACGCGGGCCTCTCACTGTTGTGGCCTCTCCCATTGCGGAGCACAGGCTCTGGACGCGCAGGCTCAGCGGCCATGGCTCACGGGCCCAGCTGCTCTGTGGCATGTGGGATCTTCCCAGACCGGGGCACGAACCCATGTCCCCTGCATCAGCAGGCGGACTCTCAACCCCTGCGCCACCAGGGAAGCCCTAGTTATCTATTTTATACATATTAGTGGAGACTAATCTTTTATCGGTCACATTGTTTGCAAATATTTTCTCCCATTCTGTAGGTTGTCTTCTGCTTTTGTTTATGGTTTCCTTTGCTGGAACCACATTTCTTTAGAAGTGTAGTTCTCATCAGATGGACTAGTTAAGGTGCAATTCTGTTTGAATGGGGAGAGGGGGCTTTAACAATCTCTCTATGCCGCAACCCACTGAGTCTATTAATTTAGTATTATAATTTTTTTTTTGCCCCCCCCATGTGGCTTGTGGGATCTTAGTTCCCAGACCAGGGATCGAACCCGCACCCTTGGCAGTGAACGTGCAGAGTCCTAACCACTGGACCAACAGGGAATTCCCAGGATTCTCTTCCTCGTGTTACTGTTTAAATCTAATCCTCCTGGAGCTGTTGTCCCCAGATCAAGAAGCTTGCACTAGTGAGTGTGCTTGGAGAGTGTACAGGGAAAACAGTGAGGGGTTATGGAGGTAAGAAGTAGGCAAACCCATTTTTGATGATATGTTTTCTCAGGCAGTGTTACCAAGAAATACAAATAGTTTTCTGTGAGCGTCCTAAGTTTCCAATGTTATAAAACGCATTTGACACTGATTTTTCCACATGTAAGGCTTGCTCTGGCCCTGTGCCTCCCTTTCTCTGCCTTTGCTCACATATTCATCCTGTTCCCACTTTGAAATGTCCTTCCTTCCCTGTGCAGCCCTTCTTCTTTCTGTTGACACCCTATTTATACATCCAAACCAGTAAAGTTTCCCAGTGGTACTGCTCCAGGATTCCAATGGTAAAAAAAACCAAACAAACAAACAAAAATAAAAACAATAAAATGTATAGCTAATTTTCACTGTGCTTTTATGTGCCAAGCTTTAATACTTTTCTATTTTATTTATCTTCATAATCTATCATTATGAGTCACTGAGATCAGGAGATTGGCCCAAGATCACATTGCCAGATCTCTTCGATCCCTCAGCCTATGCTCTGAGTCAAAATGCTGTGTGGCCTCTAAGTGCCTCTAACACTGTCTCCAGTTATGTCCCTTTTTTCATTCCTTATATTATTGATCTGTCTCTTACTTTGTTTCTTGATAAACCCAGCCACACTGTTGTTCAATTTCAAAGTTTCCTTATGGAACCAAACTTGACATTGTTGACTTTTTTCTATTTTCTTAATTTTCACCCTATCTTTATTATTTCTTTCCATCTATTTTCTTTTTTTCACTATTCTACTTTTTAATCTCTCTAGTTTGATGATTAGTTCATTAATCTTTAGCTTTCGTCAATATGAGCACTTAGGAAATTCTTGTACTTAGGGAATACCCTCTAAGTACAGCTTTTCTGCAAGTTTTGATATTTAGTATTTTTAAGTATTCAGTTCCAAGTGTCTTTTAGTTTCCATTAGGTTAATTTTATGATACATAAATTATTTGAGGTGGTTTTTCACTTTCAAGTACGCACTTTATCTTTTTGATATCGATTTCTAACTTAACTGTATTGTGATCAAAGAATGCGGAATGTGTGATACCAGTCCTCCCTGTCCTAGCATGTGGTCATTTCTTATTAATTTCTGTGAGCTTGGAAAGAACATGTATTTGCCAATTGTTGAGCAAAGTGTTCTATATAAGTTCATTCTATCGCGTGTGTTGTGTTGTTCAATTCTTCTATATACTTTGTAATTTTTTTGTCTTTTGATTTATCAGTTGCTGAAATGGGTACATGTATTAAATCTCTCACTATGGAAGTGAATCTAACAGTTTCCACTTTTAGTTTTATAAAAATTTCCTTTCAATGAAACGAATGTATGTTTCTAGGTATATATATATATATATATATATATATAGAGAGAGAGAGAGAGAGAGAGAGAGAGAGAGAGAGAGAGCTTTTCTAGTGAATTAATCACTAATTATGTAATTATCATTAATAATCATTAATCAGTATCTATCTGGAAGGGGTAGAGCTTCCTAGTAGATCAAATCACTCATCATTATGTAGGTTATCTCTAGTAATACTTTTTACCTTCTCTTTAAAGTATGTTGTGTCTGATATTAATATCATGACACCAGCTTTCTCTTAAATAGTATTTGTTGGTATATATTTTTCTATCCTTTAACTTTCAACATTTCTGATGAAATGTTTCTGTGTTTTAGCTGTGCCTTTTGGGAAAGCCTCACTGAACTGGATTTCATTTTTAAATTCAGTATTATGATCATTACCTCTTAACTGGACAGCCTAACCAATTTACACTTATTTTGAACTGTGATATATTTAGACTATCTTCTTATTTTGTCCATATTATCATTTGGGTTTATTTCTCCTTTTTCTGTTATTGTTTTCTCCTTGCCTGCCTGAATTCAATCTTTTTTTCATTTTATTTTTTCCATTAGTATGAAAATTATACATTCTATCCCTATTCTTTTAATGATTTTCCTGTAAATATTAACATGAATGTTTAAGTCAAAGTTACCTAATATCTTTATGTTCTTTTAGAATAGAAGATCCTTATAATGTTTCCCTTCCTGATTATCACCACCCCACAGAAAAAAAGCTATGCTGTTGCTGTGTATTACCTTACTTCTTTACCTCTACATGTTAAACATTTATAATTATTTTGTGCAGTTCATTTTTTTTCTATTTATTGGCATGTTTGCATTTTCTTTATTTACAATTTCTTCTCACATTTCAGACTTTCCTATGGGACCATATTCTTTCTTCCTGATGTAACTTTTCTAGAACTTTCTTTAGTAAGATGTTGGTGATGAACTCATTTTTTGGTTTCAAAATGACTTTAATTCAAGATGATTTTACTGGAGATGCAGTTATTTTCTTCTTGAAAGATAATTTTGACTTCTTGAAAGGTAATTTTACTGGGTATAATTATTTTCTTTCAGAAGTTTTTAGATAATATTTCATTCTCTTCTGGTCTCATTCTTCAGATGTCTCTTCTGTATAAGTAATTTTTTTTCTTTATAAATATTTCAAGATTTTAATTAATGTGATATTTGCTCTTACAAATGCCTAAAGGGGGGAAGAGAATCCATATACTAAATTCTTTTTTTTCATCTTTATTGGAGTACAATTGCTTTACAATAGTGTGACGGCTGAGTAATATTGCATTGTGTATATGCGCCACATCTTCTTTATCCATTCATCCGATGGTGGATACTTAGGTTGCTTCCATCTCCTGCCTATTGTAAATAGAACTGCAATGAACATTTTGTTACATGATTCTTTTTGAATTCTGGTTTTCTCACGGTATATGCCCAGTAGTGGGATTGCTGTGTCATATGGTAGTTCTATTTGTAGTTTTGTAAGGAACCTCCGTACTGTTCTCCATAGTGGCTGTACCAATT
>NW_020175410.1:10225206-10249563 GCF_003031525.2 Neophocaena asiaeorientalis asiaeorientalis
CCTGTAGTTTTCTTTCTTTGTGACATCTTTGTCTGGTTTTGGTATCAGAGTGATGGTGGCCTCGTAGACTAAGTATGGGAGTGTTCCTCCTTCTGCTATATTTTGGAAGAGTTTGAGAAGGACAGGTGTTAGCTCTTCTCTAAATGCTTCATAGAACTCGCCTGTGAAGCCATCTGGTCTTGGGCTTTTGTTTGTTGGAAGATTTTTAATCACAGTTTCAATTTCAGTGCTTGTGATTGGTCTGTTCATATTTTCAGCACAGCACTGACTCCTGGCTGCAGCACCAAGAGCCTTTCATCCACATGGCTCAGAATAAAAGGGAGAAAAAGTAGAAAGAAAAGAAAAGAAAAGAAAAGAAAGAAAGAAAAGAAGGAGGGAAGAGTATAAAATAAAATAATGTAAGATAAAATAAAGTTATTAAAATAAAAAATAATTTTTAAGAAAAAAAATTTTAAGTAAAAAAAAAAAAAAAACAAAACATATGGACAGAACTGTAGGACAAATGGTGAAAGTAAAGCTATACAGGCAAAATCTCACACTGAAGCATACATATACACACTCACAAAAAGAGGACAGTGGAAAAAATAATATGTCTTGCTCTCAAAGTCTACCTCCTCAATTTGGGATGATTCACTGTCTATTCAGGTATTCCACTGATGCTGGGTACATCAAGTTTATTGTGGAGCTTTAATCCGCTGCTCCTGAGGCTGCATGGGAAAATTTCCCTTTCTCTTCTTTCTTCGCACCGCTGCGGGGGCTCAGCTTTGGGTTTGGCCCTGCTTCTGCGTGTAGGTCACCGTAGGGCGTCTGTTCTTCGCTCAGAAAGGACTGGGTTAAAGGAGCCACTGATTCGGGGGCCCTGGCTCACTCAGGCTGGGGGGATAGAGGGGCACGGAGTGCGGGGTGAGCCTGCTGCGGCAGAGGCCAGAGTGACGTTGCACCAGCCTGAGGCGCGTCGTGCAATCTGCCGGTGAAGTTGTCCCTGGATCCTTGGATCCTGGCAGTGGCGGGCTACACAGACTCAGGCTCCCAGGAGGGCAGGTGTGGAGAGTGACCTGTGCTCGCACACAGGCTTCTTGGTGGCGGCAGCAGCAGCCTTAGCGTCTCATGCCCGTGTCTGGGGTCCGCGCTTTTACCCGTGGCTCGCGCCCGTCTCTGGAGATCCTTTAAGCAGCGCTCTTAATCCCCTCTCCTCATGCACCAGGAAACAAAGAGGGAAGAAAAAGTCTCTTGCCTCTTCAGCAGGTCCAGACTTTTCCCCGGACTCCCTCCAGGCCAGCTGTGGCGCACTAGCTCCTTCAGGCTGTGTTCATGCCGCCTGTCCTCTCCCTGCTCTCCAATCGAAGCCCACGCCTCAGCTCCCAGCCCCTGCCCACCCCGATGGGTGAGCAGACAAACCTCTCGGGCTGGTGAGTGCTGGTCGGCACCGATCCTCTGTGCGGGAATCTCTCCGCTTTGCTCTGCGTTTTGCCCTCCGCACCCGTGTTACTGTGCTCTCCTCCGCGACTCCGAAGCTCCTCCGCTCCGCCACCTGCAGTTTCTGCCTGCAAAGGGGTTTCCTAGTGTGTGGAAACCTTTCCTCCTTCACAGCTCCCTCCCACTGGTGCAGGTCCCGTCCCTATTCTTTTGTCTCTGTTTATTCTCTTTTCTTTTGCCCTACCCAAGTACGTGGGGAGTTTCTTGCCTTTTGGGAGGTCTGAGGTCTTCTGCCAGCGTTCAGTGGGTGTTCTGTAGGAGTTGTTCCACGTGTAGGTGTATTTCTGATGTATCTGTGGGGAGGAGGGTGATCTCCACGTCTTACTCTTCTGCCATCTTCCCCCTCGTTCTGTATAGGTAATAAGAATTTAAAAGAATAATAGCTAAAGCTTATAGTGTTACAATGTGCCAAGGACTATTTTCAGCTATATTTATGTACATTTAAATTCATCTACCACTTCCTCTACTGTGAGGAAGGTCCTTACACTTTACAGATGAGGAAAGGAGGCAAACAGCTCATCATCTATAGAACCTAGCTTTGAACCCAGGCAGTCTGGCTGCGGAGTCTACATTCTTGCATTACACTGTGTAGCCTTTCTGATTTATCTCCTCTCTCTGCTTTTAAGATCTTCTCTTGCCTTTCGTTTTTCTAAAATGTGTCTAAATGTAGAACTTTTTATTTATACTGCTTGGGATTTACTTTAACTCATATTTTATGTGACCTGTTATTCCACAATTCCAGAAGATTCTCAGATGTTGTCACTTCAGATGTTGCTGCTTCTCCACCCTCTGCCTGAAGCATCCAGTAGATGTGTGTCTGCACTCCTTACTCAATGCATCAAAGTTTTCATATTTTTAATCTATGTCCAATATGTGTTCTGATAGTCTTTTCAGTTAGTGTTTCTGTTTAATAATTTTCCCTTAATTTTTCCCCAATCTAATGGTTATTCCATTGTGTATCTAATTTAATTATTATATTTTTAGTTTCTATAAGTTGTATTTGTTCTTTTTAAAATCAGCTTGGTACTTTTAATAGTCTCTTGTGTTTTGGACCATAGTTTTAATAGGCTCTTTCATTTATTTACATGTATTTCACACAAGTATTTTATACATTTATCCAGTAGTTTTAATATCTGTAGTCTTCGTTGTTTCTGCTAACTTTCTAATGGTGACTTATTTCCTCATATATTTTTGAATCTTACATGTGAGTTCATGTTCCTTGGAATGGTAATTCTTTGAGGCCTAGGTTTAAGATGAGCTTCTTCAGAATATACATTGACTTCTGCTGTGTCCCTAGAGGCACCTTTACAAGTGAATCATTTTAAACTAATTTCTCAACTTGAACAGTGCAAGTAACATTTCCAAATCCACTTGAGGGCAAACTTCTGGTTATGAATTTTTAGAAAACATATTTTATCACCTCTACCTAGAACAGAGAGAAAGACAAGTGAGTTTACTCACTCTCTTTCTCTAAGGGGTGTTTTTTCCTCCTTTTCACCCAGTATTAGGAGGTCCAGACTTTATACAGTTGATATCTGATCATACCTCCCACCTTGGGTGTGCCCTTGACTTTGTCACTTGTCCCTCATTCCAGCCTTTGGAAACCTAAGTTCTGACTCCACCTCCCCAGGCAACTACCTACACCAATGTTCCCTCACTTCTCTGGACTTATGCTTTTCTCTAAGGATTTTCTTTATGGTTTCGCGAGTTGAGCTATGCATTTAAAATTATTTTCTTTTTAATATTGTATCCAGCATTTTTAGTCATTCTTATCATAACTTTTAAGGACACCTACGTCTGCCATTTTATCAGAAACCAAGAGTTATTATCTGTACTGTTCCTCTACTGTTTGTTTGCTGCTATGATCTGAATGTTTGTGTCTTCCCCAAATTCATATTTTGAAATCCTAATGCCCAGTGTAATGATACTAGGAGACGGGGCCTTTAGATGGTGCTTAGGTCATGAGGATGGGACCCCTTGTGAGTAGGATTAGTGCTCTTGTAAAAGAGACCCCCACAGAGCTCCCTAACCCCTTTCACTATGTGAGGACACAGCAAGAAGTCAATGGTCTTAATCCCTGGAGAGGACCTTCACTGTAATCCAACCATACTGACACCCTCATCTTGGTCTTCCAACCTCTAGAACTGTAAGAAGTAAATTTCTGTTGTTTATAAGCCACCCCAGTCTGTGGTATTTTGTTATAGCAGCCTGAACGGACAAAGACATTTGCTATCTTACATTGAGTTATCTAGTTGTCTTTTGTCCCCATATCTTTTGAAGATCTTTACTTCATGCAAATAAAAATATTAAACTTCTGTTCATACAGATATTTTTAAATGATCTGTTTTCCCCTTAATTTTGGTTGCTCAAAAATACATGGACATTTTATCGACGATGAATGGATAAAGAAGATGTGGTACGTATATACAATGGAATATTACTCAGCCATAAAAAAAGAACAAAATAATGCCATTTGCAGCAACATGGATGGACCTAGAGATTGTTATACTGAGTGAAGTAAGTGAGAAAGAGAAAGACAAATATCATATGATATCGCTTATATGTGTAATCTAAAAAAATGGTATGAATGAACTTATTTACAAAACAGAAATAGAGGCACAGATGTAGGGAACAAACTTATGGTTACCAAGGGGGGAAGGATAAATTGTGAGATTGGGATTGACATATATACAATAGATTAAAAATAGATAACTAATAAGAACCTACTGTATAGCACAGGGAACTCTACTCAAAACTCTGTAATGACCTATATGGGAAAAGAATCTAAAAAAGAGTGGATATATGTATATGTATAACTGATTCAGTTTGCTATACAGCAGAAACTAATACAACATCATAAATCAACTATAATCCAATAAAAATTAACTTAAAAAAAGAGAAAAAAATACATGGACATTTTAGGCTTATTGTAGTGATCATTTCACAATATAGACAAATATTGAATCACTATGTTGTACACTTGAAACTAATATAATGTTGAATGTCATTTATATCTCAATTTTTAAAAATACATGAACATGTTGGAATTCTAACCCAACAGCCAGAATCTGAATGGTAATCTAATCTTCATAGCTTTCTCTAATCCAAATAATATTACACAAAATGTTGAGTCCAGTTTCTACCTCCCTAACTGCATTCTACTTCAAGCTAAGTTTAATTTTTTTATTATTATTAGTCTTTTTAAATTGAAGTTTAATTGATTTACAATATTGTAATAAGCTACAGGTGTTCAATATAGTGATTCAAACTTTTTAAAGGTTATACTCCAAATATCAAAAAAACAAACAACCCAATCCAAAAATGGGCATAAGACCTAAATAGACATTTCTCCAAAGAAGATATACAGATTGCCAACAAAAACTTGAAAGGATGCTCAACATCACTAATCATTAGCGAAATGCAAATCAAAACTGCAATGATGTATCACCTCACACAAGTCAGAATGGACATCATGAAATAATCTACAAACAATAAATTCTGGAGAGGGTGTGGAGAAAAGGGAGCCCTCTTGTACTGTTGGTGGGAATGTAAACTGATACAACCACTATGGAGAACAGTATGGAGGTTCCTTAAAAAACTAAAATTAGAACTACCATACAACCCAGCAATCGCACTACTGGGCATATACCCTGAGTAAACCATAATTCAAAAAGAGTCATGTACCACAATGTTCACTGCAGCTCTATTTACAATAGCCAGGGCATGGAAGCAACCTCAGTGTCCATTGACAGAAGAATGGGTAAAGAAGATGTGGCACATATATACAATGGAATATTACTCAGCCATAAAAAGAAATAAAATTGAGTTATTTGTAGTGAGGTGAATGGACCTAGAGTCTGTCATACAGAGTGAAGTAAGTCAGAAAGAGAAAAACAAATACTATATGCTAACACATATATATGGAATCTAAAAAAAATGGTTCTGAAGAACCTAGGGGCAGGATAGGAATAAAGATGCAGACGTAGATAATGGACTTGAGGACACAGGGTGGGGGAAGGCTAAGCTGGGGAGAAGTGAGAGAGTGGTATGGACATGTATACACTACCAAATGTAAAATAGATAGCCAGTGGGAAGCAGCTGCATAGCACAGGGAGATCAGCTCAGTGCTTTGTGACCACCTAGAGGGGTGGGATAGGGAGGGTGGGAGGGAGACGCAAGAGGGAGGAGATATGGGCATATATGTATATGTATAGCTGATTCACTTTGTTATAAAGCAGAAACTAACACACCATTGTAAAGCAATTATATTCCAATAAAGATGTTTTTAAAAAGTTATACTCCATTTATAGTTATTATAAAATATTGGCTATGTTCCCTGTGCTGTACAGTATATCCTTATAATTTATTTTACACATAATAGTATGTACCTTTTAATCTCCTACCTCTGTGTTGCCCCTCCCCCCTTTTCTCTCCCCAAGGTAACCTCTAGTTTGTTCTCTATACCTGTGAGTCTGTTTCTGTTTTGTTATATTCACTAGTTTGTTATATTTTTAGATTCCACATATAAGTGATATCATACAGTATTTGTCTTTCTCTGTCTGACTTATTTCACTTAGCATAATACCCTCCAAGTCCATCTGTATTGTTGTAAATGGCAAAATTTCATTCTTTCTTATGGCTGAGTAATATTCCATTGTATATGTACACTACCTCTTCTTTGTCCATTCATCTGTTGATGGACACTTAGGTTGCTTCCATATATTGGTAATTGTAAATAAGTTTGGTATGAACATTGAGGTGCATGAATCTTTTTGAATTAGGTGCATGAATCTTTTTGAATTAGTGTTTTTGGGTTTTTTGGATATATACCCAGTGTGGGGTCATATGGTAGCTCTATTTTTAGTTTTTTGAGAAACCTTCATACTTTTTTCCACAGTGGATGCACCAATTTACATTCCCATCAACAGTGCACAAGTGCACTCTTTTCTCCACATCCTCAACATTTGTTATTTGTGTTCTTTTTGGTGATAGCCATTCTGACAGGTGTGAGGTGATATCTCTTTGTGGTTTTGATTTGCATTTCCCTGATGACTAATGATGTTGGCCATCTGCATGTCCCTTTGGAGAAATATCTGTATGAGTTGTTTATATATTTTGGATATTAGCCCCTTATTGGTCATAACATTTGCAAATATTTTCTCCCACTAAGTAGGATGTCTTTTCGTTTTGTCAGTAGCTCCTTTGCTGTGCAAAAGCTTTTAAGTTTAATTAGTTCCTATTTGTTTATTTTTGCTTTTATTTCCTTTGCTTTAGGAGACAGATCCAAAAAAATATTGATATGATTTATGTCAAAGAGTGTTCTCCCTATGTTTTTTTCCTAGAAGCTTTATGGTTTCCAGTCTTACATTTAGGTCTTTTTTTTTTTTTTAAGGAAGATGTTGCAGGTAGGAGTTTTTATTAATTAATTTATTTTTGCTGTGTTGCGTCTTTGTTTCTGTGCGAGGGCTTTCTCAAGTTGTGGCAAGCGGGGGCCACTCTTCATCGCGGTGCACGGGCCTCTCACTCTGGTGGCCTCTCTTGTTGTGGAGCACAGGCTCCAGACGCGCAGGCTCAGTAGTTGTGGCTCACGGGCCTAGTTGCTCCGTGCCATGTGGGATCCTCCCAGACCATGGCTTGAACCCGTGTCCCCTGCATTAGCAGGTAGATTCTCAACCACTGCGCCACCAGGGAAGCCCTATATTTAGGTCTGTAATCCATTTTGAGTTTATTTTTTGTATATAGTGTTAGAGAATGTTCTAATTTCATTCTTTTACATGTAGCTATCCAGTTTTCCTGGTATCATTTATGGAAAAGACAGTCTTTTCTTTATTGTATATTCTTGCCTCCTTTGTCATAGATGAATTGACCATAAGTGTGTAGGTTTATTTCTGGGCTGCCTATTCTCTTCCATTGATCTATGTGTCTGTTTTTGTGCCAGTACCATACAGTTTTGATTACTATAAGCTAAGTCTATTTTTAAAGCTTCCATATCTTCCTAAAGCAACAATATCCTATAAAAATCAACCAGTGCTCGCATCAATTGAGAAAAAAAAAAATCTAACCAGAAATTCCTAGTAAGACTTGGCAAAAATTATCTTGCCCTTCAGTCTAGGTGTCCCAAAGTTGAAAAATATTCCAGAAAAATCTGCAATAGTGACTTGAACATATTTCTAGGGTGTTATCAGAGGTTAATACCCATACTGTCCTTTTTCCCATAGATGGGTAACAAGCAGTTTACAGATGGAGAAACTACAATACAAAAAGAGATCCAACTTGATTTAAGATCACAAACTATAATAGTGTCATGGACTCCCATGATAAAGACTAGACTATAGGAAGTCATCTTACAATTTACCTTTGTATGCTACTCCTTATGCATTTTAGCATTATCTGACTTGTACCTGTCAAATGTGAGATCATCTGACATTAGTCAGGTACTTTTCCTGTAGAAGCTGTATCGCTTATTATATATCAATAAATTAGGGTCAAATAGTGTGTGTGTGTGTGTGTGTGTGTGTGTGTGTGCACACATGTGTGTTGTGTATAAGCATTGTTGATAACATTGTAGAGATCCTAGACTTGGCTCCTTTTCTTCTTAATACTTATAGTTAGTTCACTGACCAGTGTTTGACAGAATAGGCAAGCATAATTTTTAATTTGCAAATAAAGCACTCATTCAGCAAACATTTTTAAGCACCCAGGCTACAAAAGCAGCTAAAACATTTCTTCCCTTGAGACACTTACAGTGTACTGAAAGAGAACATGTTAACAATACATTGCAATGCGATTAGTGTTATCACATAGAAATATTATCAAGTACTAGGAGAATAAAGTGAAAAAAGATTTTAGAATACAGTAAGAAGGGTGCATAAAACTCTTCACAGAGTCCTGAAGGCCAAGTGGGTCAAAATAAGGATAGGGAGGGAAATCTGGGCAGAAATTGTGAAAGAGCCCAGCATATTCTGGAAATGCAAATAGTCTAGATGGCTTAAGCGTAAAGGAAAACAGAAAGCATTCAGGTAAAGAGCAGTTCTTGTGAAAAGCAGTAGAGACAGAAGATCTTAAATTTTGGTTAGGAGATGGTGATAAAAATCAGTTTGTCAGAAGGAGATGGTTTGCAGATGGGAATAGAGAAAAAAGAGAAGATATGATGACACATGATTATTGCAAAAAGAGCAAAGATGCAACATCTTCTGTGCCCCAGATTTTTTATCTAGACCAATGCTTCTAAACATTAATGTGCATACAGATTCACTTGGGGTCTTGTTAAAATGCAGATTCTGATTCAGTAGGTCTGGGGTTGGCCTGAGATTCTGCATTTCTAACAAGCTTTTAAGTGATGCTAATGCTGCTTATCCACAGACCACACTTTGAATAGCATGGGTTTAAAATAGACCATGTTTTATCCCAAGTCATTTATATGATTTTAAATGTAGACTTAGTGCCATCCTTCAAAACCCACCCCATATTACTAATGCTTTCAAAGAACCTAGTTTTTTAAACTTCATATAGGATGTTCCATATACATTTTATTGCATTTAAACCCTAGAATTAAAGGAGGAAAAAAATAAATCCCATGTCTTTCTCTTCTTTCAGGATGTATATGCTTCTAGGATCTCATTTCCTCTTTTACCAAAGGCAGCATTTCTTCCAAAAGAACACTTAATAACTTAGTTCTCTCATTTTATGAATATTTATGCCTACACCATGTATTCCCTTTAACAGAGAAGTCTTAAAACTAAGTAGGTTTTAAATTACTTGAAATCTGTAACTTGTGTAAAATCTGTAGATTTCAGAGAATTTTCTGTCTCCCATAGTAGCTAGCATAGGACTTCATACACAGCAAATGCTCATATATGTCTGTTGAAGGACCCACGTGTAACCTAGGTTGTTTTGAAAGAATTTTATGACTACATGGAAATAGATTGTACACATCTTTTTTTTTCAAGTGAATATAAATTTTACATTTCAAAATACTGGACTTCCTTCACTTCCAATGGGAGTTTTGCACACAGTCTATAAATCTTGCTGTTAAGACATTTTCCTTCATTATCCTAAATTTATCTTAATTTCAATCCAATTAAAAACTGTTTACTGGAGTCTTTCCCCCATATAATTGAGCACAGTGTAGTTGATTTTTTAACTGTAAACATACATCTGTGAATAATTCCTAAGTGCCACAGTATATAGGAGATCCTACAGCATAATGGAAGTAATTTATTTCCAAATTGCTCCCATTTCTCTTACGACTAGCTTGCAAAGCTTTATTAAAATCAAGACCAGCAGGTATGACAAGAGGCTGACCTTGATTCCTAAGCATTATGTATGCTGCCCACACAAAAGACTCCTAAGGCTTTTGCACGGCCCATAAATTCATATATCCCCAAATCTAAGTCCCTAGTTAGTTATCGAAGCAAAGAGTAGTGGCAATACAGCATAATATTTTAAAGCATGGAATCCAAAATAAGACTTCTGAGGTTCAGATTCTGTCTCTACCGCTCTCCAGCTGTGTGACTTTAAGAAAGTTATTGAACTTTTTTCAGCCTCAGTTATTTCATCTGTAAAGTAGAATAATAACAGTTTCTACTTTTCAGAATTATTGTGAGGATTAATTGAGTTGATGCATGTAAAGGACATGGTAAATGCCTATTAGTAGGTATTATAATCAGGATTACGGTCATTTTTAATTCCTACCAATCCCTATAGTGACCAATTTCTAGGCAATAGATGGAGTTGCAAAACAGACAGTAAAAATCAAACACCAATATCTTCCAGATGATTTCAGCAACCATATCATGGTCTGCTTATTCTGGTCATCTTAGTAGTCAAAGGTCATTGATCACCGGAGTCAAATCCATTTTTCAGAAAATAACCTTTTAATAGTTCCTAAACCAGCTAATTGTGTTACTGTGTCTCAACAACCTACATTTTCTATCAGATAATTTGAGCAATGTGTCAATTTGATCTGATTCATCGATTGCTATTGAGCATCCATTATGTACAAGGCACTGAGTCAAATTGTGTGGAAGGATAAAGGTTAATATTTCATTGAGTGGCTATTAAATGCCTTTCTGTGTGCCAGGCACTGAGCTACGTGATGAAGATATAAGAGCAAAGTACATAGACTTTCTGTGCTTGGGGAGCTTCTAGTCTAAAGGGGAAAAAGAATAATAAAGTCTAAGTGCTGTGCTAGGGGAAGAAAAAATGCTGTGTTAGAAAAGAACAGGATGAAATAGAGGTCAAGGATGCTGTCCAGGTAGAAGTTGTATCTAACATGAGAACAAAGGCATGAGTAGGAATTAGCCAGGTGACGCCATAGGGAGAGTACTGGGGAACAGCATAGGCAAAGGCTCAGAGGCAAGAAAGGGCCCAACAGTCTTCAAAGGAGGAACTAATAGGAGTTAAGTATCTCTGGAGTGTATAGTACAAGAGTTAGAAGGGAGAGATAGAACCTTGTAAGCCATGGTAAGGAGTTTAGATCTCATCCCTAGGACAATGGGATGATACTAAAATTTTAAGCAAGGGAATGAGATGATCAGATAAATAGGCATTTTAGAAAAAAATCACTCTGGCTACAGAGCAAGAAATAAATGGGCAAGAAGAGGCAGACCGGGGATAAGACTTGAGTCAGGAAAATGTTTTAGAGTATTATGATGATAAAACAAGACCTGGAGGTAGCTCAGACTCAGATAGGACAGTGGGACTGTAAAGAAGTGAATGTTTTCAGGAGATACTGAGAAAAGAGAATCAGGAAGTGTTAATGATTGATGAGATGGAGTGATTGTGGGAGAAGAAAGAATCAAAGGTGACTCTGAGATGAGACAGAGGATATAAAGTAGAGGGCAAAGCTTCCTGTTCCCTGTTGTGTGGAATAGGGGGTAGGACAGAATATGATCACTGACACAATAGAAATGCAAAGATGCAAGAGAGGCATGAGAGCATAGTTCCCTAGGGATAAGCGACTTGGAAACATCTTCAAGGTTAGGTGGCATTGGAGTTGGATTAAGATTAGCAGGGACTGTTTATTTGGAAAAACCAAAAGGGTATTTTTATTCTTCGGTGATTTCAGTTCCATAGCTTGGATCTTTTTCAGTGGCCAGAGTCCCTGGAGCAGGCAGTGCTTTCAGGAAGCGGCACTGACAGTTGAAAGTCCAGAGGTACCTGTTCATTGGGACCTGCAATTCCTGACTGAAGTCATCTGTGGCTCCGTGTAACATTTCTCAAGCTGTAGATATTTGAGGTCACGTCCAGGCCTTTGTCAGCTAGGGAATTGCTGCTCTGAAAGCGTGCTTAGTTTTTTTTTTGTTGTTTGTTTGTTTTTGCGGTACGCGGGCCTCTCACTGTTGTGGCCTCTCCCGTTGCGGGGCACAGGCTCCAGATGCACAGGCTCAGCAGCCATGGCTCACGGGCCCAGCCGCTCCGCAGCATGTGGGATCTTCCCGGACCGGGGCACGAACCCGTGTGCCCTACCTCGGCAAGCAGACTCTCAACCACTGCGCCACCAGGGAAGCCCTGAAAGTGTGCTTAGTGAAAGCCTTGCCAAAGTTGTCAGAAACAAATCACTCTCCCTACCCCCTTAAAATTTCTTAAAAAAAAGATAAAAGACACACTTTCATATAATTTTCCAAAGCTTTGCATACCAGATTTTGTTCTGGGGTAGATATTGATGTAACATCAGACCTCAAAGAAATAAGCATTACTTTTAGCCTGGAATCTGAACACTGACCCTTTCTGCTTCAGCCCTACTCACCTGAGCTTTGCGATCAGAATTTTCAGCAGCACTGTGAAGGCTCAGAGAAGAGTTAACAGGCCTTTTAAATTGCCAGCCCAGCACATGTGGGATACATCTTTAACCACAAAATATGTTTTCTTTAAGGCCTTTCCTCAATTGTGAAAACTGAAATTTAATAAGGACTGAGGAAGCCTGTAAATCAAACACAATAAAATATTAAATTATGTACCTTACTCCAAGTGTGGTACATATATTTTATCATTGAAAAGTATGGGTCTGGGTATTCTGGAAATTCTGATTTCTTGGGCAGTTTGGGGGTGTGGAACAAAGCTGCATTAGTTTTCAATTTTCAGAACATGATGTTAGTGATTACATTAACTTAATCTAATATTATTTCCCATATTTAAAGACAGAATGAGAACCTTGTGTTTAGATTGTTGTTGGCTTTAAAAATATAAATGTGAATGTATGTGTGTGAGTGTGTGTATATGTGTGTACCTACATAAAGAAATAAGGGCCTGGCTGGCTTTCCATATAATAGGCCGAGTTATTAGTACAGCTGCACATTCTGTGTCTCAGGGGATTAGAAGCTCAGCCTGAAATCTCATTTAATTACAGAGCATTGACTACCATGGACCTCTTGCATCTGGACCCAGAAATAATAGAGAGAATTTTGTTTGAATGGTTTGTAGTGTTCAGGCTAGAAACACATGTAGTTCAATTTCTAACATTTGGTTAAGAACAAAAAGCAAAAGTTCACAGATGGTTAGCGTAGCCTATTATATTATTTTACTAAGGTTCCTTGACTTTCTTCTTCTTTGAGGACTTAAAAAAATGCAACCTATTCTCTTTTAGATGTGGAGGTAAAAGGGCACCAAATTACTCAGTTCATCTGTAAATGAATTTAACAATAATACCTACCTCACAGATTATCATGGGGATGATGCCAGGTAATGAAAGTGAAAGGACTCCACAAAATACCAAATGCAGTTCAATGTTAGTTAAATGCTATTATTACTCATTCATTCCTTTATTCGTTCAGTAAAAACTTTTGAGCACCTAGTAGGTACTGAGCACTATTCTAGGTGAGAGAAATAGAGCGGTGAATAAGAAAGACATGATTTCAGCTCTACAGCAGTTTACACTGTAATGAGGGAGCCAGATGACAAGATGATTTTAGAGCATAATGAGTACTGTGAAAAATCTGAAGCAGGATAAAGTGATAGACAGTGGCTATGGGGTTCCTTTGGAAAAGTAATCTTTGCGCTGGAGACTGAATGAATTAAATGACGAGAAGTCAGCCATTGGAAGGACAATCCAGAAAGTGAGAAAAGCAAATGCAGTGGCCTAAGCTGGGCCCGTTTGAGGACAAGAGAAGACCACAGTGACTGGAGTGTGGTGAAGAGGGAGAGGGATACGAGGTGAGTCGAGAGAAAGGCAGTGGCCCAGCCTGGTAGGCCTTGCTAGGGTTTGGAATTTTATCACAAGAGCTACGGGAAAGCATTGGAGGATTTTAACAGGTAAGGAATATGTTCTGAATTGCATTTTTTTTTTTCATCATTCTGGCTGCTGGGTAGAAAATGGAGAGAGGTGGTGTGGGGAGTGGCCAGAGTTGTAATGGAGACGCTAATTAAGAGGCTATTATGATAGCAGAGGTAAGATGAATGACGGCTGCACTAGGGTGGTTACATGAGAACAGAGAAAAGTAGGCATCCCAGCGGAGATGTCAAGCAGGAAGCTGCATATATGACCTGGAGTTCAGGGGCAAGATTTGGGTTAGAGGTGTGAATGTGAAGGTCATCAGCAAACCAATGGTAGATAAATCCTTGGGGGCTGAATTGTCACACAGGGAGATCAGAGAGGGAGGAAGAGAGGGCCAGGACTGAGCTTGGGAATATCCCCAAATTTAGAGGAAAACAGAGGAGGAAAAGCCAGCAAAGGTGCAGTCAATGAACAAAGCAGGGGGAAGTTCAAGAAAGGATGGTGTTCTGGTAGCCAAGAAAATAAAGTACTATGAAAAGGAAGGATTAGTCAATTGAGTCAAGTGCAACTGAAATGAAGAGGAAGATGACTACCTGAAGAATTCAGTGGATTTGATGACCTTGATAGGGAAACTAAAACCTGATTATAGTAGGCTACAAATAGACTTGAACTTGAGGAAGTGAAGAACGATTTTAGGCAATACTTCTTCAAAGTTTTATAGGAAGGATCAAAGAAATGAGACTTGGGTCAAAAAATATTTCTTTAAGTAGCTAATACTAGCTACTAGCTACCATTTTTTGCCCATTCACTATGTGCCAGTTACTATGTAATTTTATCTCACTGACATTTTAATCCTTAAAATTCTATCAGATAGATATAGTATAATTTACTGTTGACATGTGAGTCACCTGAAGCAAAGAGATAGGCTACCGGGCCCAAGACCCTACAACAAGTAAATAGAGGAGCCAACATTGGAACCCAGGTCTGTCCCTTTTCAAGGCCCATGGTCTTCCCATGAAACTCCAATAGCTACAGACCTACACTCTCAATCATATTCTCCAGCCAAATGTCTATAAAGCTGTGCCATGGATATTGACTCAATGTGTTAGTTAATATAATCTGTGTATGAAACATATCTGATTCCCACTGACCCTGGCTAATGATTTCATATAACTGGAAATTCAAAAGTGGGGCAGGCCCCAGGACAACATGAACAGCGGCTCATCAAGGACCTGTCTTCCTTCCTTCTCTGTGTTCTGCAGTCCTCAGCCCTGGTCTCATCTTAGGCTGGTTCCCCTCATTCACACTGGATACCTTCTGGTGTAACATGCCATATGCTCCATTGTTTAAATCAAGAACAGATAGAAAACCTCTCTCTAAGCACAGAGCACAGCCGCAGTCGTTTGAGCCAAGTGAAGCCATGTACCCCTTCGTCAGTCATTAGGTAACTGTCAGATATTGATTGGCTTAGACAAAACAAAACCTTTCTCTGGAACTGAGGGTCAAAGGATAAACTTTCAAAATCGGGTTCTATCGGGAAGGGATAGGAGATAGATATTGGATAAGAATGCCTAGGCTCTGCCTGCAGCTACAATCCTATTTAAGTCCTCTATGAAGGGCCAATTTACATGTGCCCTCTCCACAATAATTTAGGGAACACAGCAACAAAGCCTGGAGAGTTATTAGAAATTTTGTCATAGCCCTTTATAGCATTTCTGAATAAGGAATTCTGTCACATGTTCCCATGCTTCTTTCTACTTGCTATTTTGACTGGGGGCCACTTCCAGGACCACTAATAATACTTTGTACTCAAGAAAAATGAGTTGATCTACTGTTTGGATGGGGGTTTTCTTTAGCCTAAGGTTTAAGATGGTGAAATACTGAAGGGAATAACTTTGTCTTCTAACACTTACTTTGGTGTTCTTGACTTACACTTGGTGCTGAATAACAATGGTTGTCTGACCTTCCCTTGGAAAACATTGGAAGCTTTCAAATGCAACTATTGGTAAATGTTGGGTCATCTTTACACTTACATGTGTCACTAATGAGATACATATGGATATAGGCAAAATCAACAGTTTTTTTTTTTTAAACACCTTTATTGGAGTATAATTGCTTTACAATGTTGTATTAGTTGCTCATGTATAACAAAGTGAATCAGCTATATGTATACATATATCCCCATATCTCCTCCCTCTTGCATCTCACTCCCACCCTCCCTATCCCACCCCTCTGGTGGTCACAAAGCACTGAGCTGATCTCCCTGTGCTATGTGGCTGCTTCCCACTAGCTATCTATTTTACATTTGGTAGTGTATATATGTCCATGCCACTCTCTCACTTTGTCCCAGCTTACCCTTCCCCCTCACCGTGTCCTCAAGTCCATTCTCTACGTCTGCGTCTTTATTCCTGTCCAGCCCCTAAGTTCTTCAGAACCTTTTATTGTTTTTGATTCCATATATATGTGTTAGCATATGATATTTGTTTTTCTCTATCTGATTACTTCACTCTGTATGACAGTCTCTAGGTCCATCCACCTCACTAAAATAACTCAGTTTCGTTTCTTTTTATGGCTAAGTAATATTCCATTGTATATATGTGCCACATCTTCCTTATCCATTCATCTGTCAGTGGACACTTAGGTTGCTTCCATGTCCTGGCTATTGTAAATAGAGCTGCAATGAACATTGTTGAGCATAACTCTTTTTGAATTATGGTTTTCTCGGGGTATGTGGCCAGTAGTGGAATTGCTGGGTCGTATGGTAGGTCTATTTTTAGTTTTTTAAGAAAATTCCATACTGTTCTCCATAGTGGCTGCATCAGTTTACATTCCTACCAACAGTGCAAGAGTGTTCCCTTTTCTCCACATCCTCTCCAGCATTTATTGTTTGTAGATTTTTTGATGTAGTAGTAGAGTCATTTTCACAATGTTAATACTTCCAATCCAAGAACATGGTATATTACTACAACTGTTTGTATCGTCTTTAATTTCTTTCATCAGTGTCATAGTTTTATGCATACAGGTCTTTTGTCTCTTTAGGTAAGTTTATTCCTAGGTATTTTATTCTTTTTGTTGCAGTGGTAAATGGGAGTGTTTCCTGAATGTAGAATGAGTTTGGGAGTGTTCCTCCCTCTGCTATACTTTGGAAGAGTTTGAGAAGGATAGGTGTTAGCTCTTCTCTAAATGTTTGATAGAATTCACCTCTGAAGCCATCTGGTCCTGGGCTTTTGTTTGTTGGAAGATTTTTAATCACAGTTTCCATTTCAGTGCTTGTGATTGGTCTGTTTATATTTTCTATTTCTTCCTGGTTCAGTCTCGGAAAGTTGTGCTTTTCTAAGAATTTGTCCATTTCTTCCAGGTTGTTCATTTTATTGGCATATCATTGTTTGTAGTAATCTCTCATGATCCTTTGTATTTCTGCAGTGTCGGTTGCTACTTCTCCTTTTTCATTTCTAATTCTACTGAACTGAGTCTTCCCTCTTTTTTTCTTGATGAGTCTGGCTAATGGTTTATCAACTTTGTTTATCTCTCAAAGAAACAGCCTTTAGTTTTATTGATCTTTGCTATTGTTTCCTTCATTTATTTCTGACCTGTCTTTATGATTTCTTTCCTTCTGCTAACTTTGGGGATTTTTTTGTTCTTTCTCTAATTGCTTTAGGTGTAAGGTTAGGTTGTTCATTTTTGAAGTTCCTTGTTTCTTGAGGTAGAATAGTATTGCTATAAACTTCCCTCTTAGAACTGCTTCTGCTGCATCCCATAGGTTTTGGGCTGTCGTGGTTTTATTGTCATTTGTTTATTTTTTGATTTCCTCTTTGATTTCTTCAGTGATCTCTTGCTATTTAGTAGTGTATTATTTAGCCTCCATGTGTCTGTATTTTTTACAGATTTTTTCTTGTAATTGATATCTAGTCTCAGCCTTGTGGTTGGAAAAGATCCTTGATACAATTTCATTTTTCTTAAATTTACAGTCCTGATTTGTGACCCAAGTATGATCTATCCTGGAGAATGTTCCATGAGCACTTGAGAAGTAAGTGTATTCTGTTGTTTTTGGATGGAATGTCCTATAAATATCAATTAAGTCCACCTTGTTTAATGTGTCATTTAAAGCTTGTGTTTCCTTATTTATTTTCATTTTGGATGATTTGTCCATTGGTGAAAGTGGTGTGTTTTAGTCCCCTTCTATGTTTGTGTTACTGTCGATTTCCCCTTTTATGGCTGTTAGCATTTGCCTTATGTATTGACATGCTCCTATGTTGGGTGTGTAAATATTTACAACTGTTATATCTTCTTCTTGGATTGATCTCTTTATCATTATGTAGTGTCCTTCTTTGTCTCTTGTAATAGGCTTTATTTTAAAGTCTATTTTGTCTGATATGAGAATTGCTACTCCAGCTTTCTTTTGATATCCCTTTTCATGGAATATCTTTTTCCATCCCCTCACTTTCAATCAGTATGTGTCCCTAGGTCTGAAGTGGGTCCCTTGTAGACAGCATATAGATTCGTCTTGTTTTTGTATCCATTCAGCCAGTCTATGTCTTTTGGTTGGAGCATTTAATCCACTTACATTTAAGGTAATTTTCTATATGTATATTCCTATTACCATTTTCTTAATTGTTTTGTTTTTGTTTTGTAGGCCTTTTCCTTCTCTTGTGTTTCCTGCCTAGAGAAGTTCCTTTAGCGTTTGTTGTAAAGCTGGTCTGGTGGTGCTGAATTCTCTTAGCTTTGCTTGTCTGTAAAGGTTTTAATTTCTCTGTCAAATCTGAATGAGATCCTTGCTGGGTAAAGTAATCTTGGTTCTAGGTTTTTCCCTTTCATCACTTTAAGTATGTCCTGCCACTCCTTTGTGGCTTGCAGAGTTTCTGCTGAAAGATCAGCTGTTAACCTTATGGGGATTCCCTTGTATGTTATTTGTTGTTTTTCCCTTGCTTCTTTTAATATTTTTTCCTTGTATTTAATTTTTATAGTTTGATTAATATGTGTCTTGGCATGTTTCTCCTTGGATTTATCCTGTATGGGACTCTCTGCACTTCCTGGACCTGATTGACTATTTCCTTTTCCACATTAGGGAAGTGTTCAACTATAATCTCTTCAAATATTTTCTCAGTCCCTTTTTTTCCCCTCTTCTTCTTCTGGAACCCCTATAATTTGAATGTTGATGCATTGAATGTTGATGCTTTTAATATTGTCCCAGAGGTCTCTGAGACTGTCCTCAATTCTTTTCATTCTTTTTTCTTTATTCTGCTCTGCAGTAGTTACTTCCACTATTTTATCTTCCAGGTCACTTATTTGTTCTTCTACCTCAGTTATTCTGCTATTGATTCCTTCTAGAGAATTTTTAATTTCATTTATTGTGTTGTTCATCATTGTTTGTTTGCTCTTTAGTTCTTCTAGGTCGTTGTTAAATATTTGTTTTATTTTCTCCATTCTATTTTGAAGATTTTGGATCATCTTTACTATCACTACTCTGAATTCTTTTTCAGGTAGACTGCCTCTTTCCTCTTTTTTGGTTTGGTCTGATGGGTTTTTACCTTGCTCCTTCATCTGCTGTGTATTTCTCATTTTGCTTAACTTACTGTGTTTGGGGTCTCCTTTTTGCAGGCTTCCAGTTCATAATTCCCATTGTTTTTGGTGTCTGCCCCCAGTGGGTAAGGTTGGTTCAGTGGGTTATGTAGGGTTCCTGGTGGAGGGGACTGGTACCTGTTTTCTGGTGGATGAGGCTGGATCTTGTCTTTCTGGTGGGCAGGACCACGTCGAGTGGTATGTTTTGGGGTGTCTGTGACCTTATTATGATTTTATGAAGCCTCTCTGCTAATGCGTGTGGTTATATTCCTGTCTTGCTAGTTGTTTGGCACAGGGTGTCCAGCACTGTAGCTTGCTGGTTGTTGAGTGGTACTGGGTCTTAGCTTTGAGATGGTGATCTCTGGGAGGGATTTTTCTGTTTGATATTACATGGGGCCAGGAGCTCTCTGGTGGACCAATGTCCTGATCTCAGCTCTCCCACCTCAGAGGCTCAGGCCTCACACCCGGCTGAAGCACCAAGACCCTGTCAGCCACACAGCTCAGAAGAAAAGGGAGAAAAACAAAATAAATAAAGTTATTAAAATAAAAATAAATTATTAAAAAATGATAAAAAAAAGGAAAGAAAGAAGAGAGCAACCAAACCAAGGAACAAATCCACCAATACTTTGTTTATCTCTCAAAGAAACAGCCTTTAGTTTTATTGATCTTTGCTATTGTTTCCTTCATTTATTTCTGACCTGTCTTTATGATTTCTTTCCTTCTGCTAACTTTGGGGATTTTTTTGTTCTTTCTCTAATTGCTTTAGGTGTAAGGTTAGGTTGTTCATTTTTGAAGTTCCTTGTTTCTTGAGGTAGAATAGTATTGCTATAAACTTCCCTCTTAGAACTGCTTCTGCTGCATCCCATAGGTTTTGGGCTGTCGTGGTTTTATTGTCATTTGTTTATTTTTTGATTTCCTCTTTGATTTCTTCAGTGATCTCTTGCTATTTAGTAGTGTATTATTTAGCCTCCATGTGTCTGTATTTTTTACAGATTTTTTCTTGTAATTGATATCTAGTCTCAGCCTTGTGGTTGGAAAAGATCCTTGATACAATTTCATTTTTCTTAAATTTACAGTCCTGATTTGTGACCCAAGTATGATCTATCCTGGAGAATGTTCCATGAGCACTTGAGAAGTAAGTGTATTCTGTTGTTTTTGGATGGAATGTCCTATAAATATCAATTAAGTCCACCTTGTTTAATGTGTCATTTAAAGCTTGTGTTTCCTTATTTATTTTCATTTTGGATGATTTGTCCATTGGTGAAAGTGGTGTGTTTTAGTCCCCTTCTATGTTTGTGTTACTGTCGATTTCCCCTTTTATGGCTGTTAGCATTTGCCTTATGTATTGACATGCTCCTATGTTGGGTGTGTAAATATTTACAACTGTTATATCTTCTTCTTGGATTGATCTCTTTATCATTATGTAGTGTCCTTCTTTGTCTCTTGTAATAGGCTTTATTTTAAAGTCTATTTTGTCTGATATGAGAATTGCTACTCCAGCTTTCTTTTGATATCCCTTTTCATGGAATATCTTTTTCCATCCCCTCACTTTCAATCAGTATGTGTCCCTAGGTCTGAAGTGGGTCCCTTGTAGACAGCATATAGATTCGTCTTGTTTTTGTATCCATTCAGCCAGTCTATGTCTTTTGGTTGGAGCATTTAATCCACTTACATTTAAGGTAATTTTCTATATGTATATTCCTATTACCATTTTCTTAATTGTTTTGTTTTTGTTTTGTAGGCCTTTTCCTTCTCTTGTGTTTCCTGCCTAGAGAAGTTCCTTTAGCGTTTGTTGTAAAGCTGGTCTGGTGGTGCTGAATTCTCTTAGCTTTGCTTGTCTGTAAAGGTTTTAATTTCTCTGTCAAATCTGAATGAGATCCTTGCTGGGTAAAGTAATCTTGGTTCTAGGTTTTTCCCTTTCATCACTTTAAGTATGTCCTGCCACTCCTTTGTGGCTTGCAGAGTTTCTGCTGAAAGATCAGCTGTTAACCTTATGGGGATTCCCTTGTATGTTATTTGTTGTTTTTCCCTTGCTTCTTTTAATATTTTTTCCTTGTATTTAATTTTTATAGTTTGATTAATATGTGTCTTGGCATGTTTCTCCTTGGATTTATCCTGTATGGGACTCTCTGCACTTCCTGGACCTGATTGACTATTTCCTTTTCCACATTAGGGAAGTGTTCAACTATAATCTCTTCAAATATTTTCTCAGTCCCTTTTTTTCCCCTCTTCTTCTTCTGGAACCCCTATAATTTGAATGTTGATGCATTGAATGTTGATGCTTTTAATATTGTCCCAGAGGTCTCTGAGACTGTCCTCAATTCTTTTCATTCTTTTTTCTTTATTCTGCTCTGCAGTAGTTACTTCCACTATTTTATCTTACAGGTCACTTATTTGTTCTTCTACCTCAGTTATTCTGCTATTGATTCCTTCTAGAGAATTTTTAATTTCATTTATTGTGTTGTTCATCATTGTTTGTTTGCTCTTTAGTTCTTCTAGGTCGTTGTTAAATATTTGTTTTATTTTCTCCATTCTATTTTGAAGATTTTGGATCATCTTTACTATCACTACTCTGAATTCTTTTTCAGGTAGACTGCCTCTTTCCTCTTTCTTTGTTTGGTCTGATGGGTTTTTACCTTGCTCCTTCATCTGCTGTGTATTTCTCATTTTGCTTAACTTACTGTGTTTGGGGTCTCCTTTTTGCAGGTTTCCAGTTCATAATTCCCATTGTTTTTGGTGTCTGCCCCCAGTGGGTAAGGTTGGTTCAGTGGGTTATGTAGGGTTCCTGGTGGAGGGGACTGGTACCTGTTTTCTGGTGGATGAGGCTGGATCTTGTCTTTCTGGTGGGCAGGACCACGTCGAGTGGTATGTTTTGGGGTGTCTGTGACCTTATTATGATTTTATGAAGCCTCTCTGCTAATGCGTGTGGTTATATTCCTGTCTTGCTAGTTGTTTGGCACAGGGTGTCCAGCACTGTAGCTTGCTGGTTGTTGAGTGGTACTGGGTCTTAGCTTTGAGATGGTGATCTCTGGGAGGGATTTTTCTGTTTGATATTACATGGGGCCAGGAGCTCTCTGGTGGACCAATGTCCTGATCTCAGCTCTCCCACCTCAGAGGCTCAGGCCTCACACCCAGCTGAAGCACCAAGACCCTGTCAGCCACACAGCTCAGAAGAAAAGGGAGAAAAACAAAATAAATAAAGTTATTAAAATAAAAATAAATTATTAAAAAATGATAAAAAAAAGGAAAGAAAGAAGAGAGCAACCAAACCAAGGAACAAATCCACCAATAATAACAAGCACTAAAAACTATACTAAAAAAAAAGAAAAAGAAAAACGGATATACAGATCCCTAGGACAAATGGTAAAAGTAAAGATATACAGACAAAATCACACTAAGAGATATACACATACACACTTACAAAAGGAGAAGAAGGAGGGCTTCCCTGGTGGCGCAGTGGTTGAGAGTCCACCTGCTAATGCAGGGGACACAGGTTCGTGCCCTGTTCCGGGAGGATCCCACATGCCATGGAGCGGCTGGGCCCATGAGCCATGGCCACCGAGGCTGCGCGTCCGGAGCCTGTGCTCCGCAACGGGAGAGGCCACAACAGTGAGAGGCCCATATACCGCAAAAAAAAAAAGGAGAAAAAGGAAAAAAATATATATTAAAAAAAAAAGGAAGAGAGCAACCAAATCCATAAGCAAATCTACTGATGATAATAAACTCTAAATGCTAAACTAAGATAAACATAAAACCAGAAACAAATTAGATGCAGAAAGCAAACTCCAAGTCTACAGTTGCTCCCAAAGTCCACCGCCTGAATTTTGGGATGATTCATTGTCTATTCAGGTATTCCACAGCTGCAGGGTACATCAAGTTGATTGTGGAGATTTAATCTGCTGCTCCTGAGGCTGCTGGGAGAAATTTTCCTTTCTCTTCTTTGTTCCCACAGCTCCTGGTGTTCAGCCTTGGATTTGGCCCCGCCTCTGCATGTAGGTCGCCTGAGGGCATCTGTTCCCCGCCCAGACAGGATGGGGTTAAAGTAGCAGCTGATTAGGGGGCTCTGGCTCACTCATGATGGAGGTGAGGGAGGGGTACGGAATGCAGGGCGAGCCTGCTGCGGCAGAGGCCGGCGTGATGTTGCAACAGCCTGAGGTGCACCCTGTGTTCTCTGGGGGAAGCTGTCCCTGGATCACGGGACCCTGGCAGTGGCGGGCTGTACAGGCTCTCAGGAGGCGAGGTGTGGATAGTGACCTGTGCTTGAACACAGGTTTGTTGGTGGCTGCAGCAGCAGCGTTAGTGTTTCATGCCCGTCTCTGGTGTCTGTGCTGTTATCCGTGGCTCGTGCCCATCTCTGGAGCTTGTTTAGGTGGTGTTCTGAATTCCCTCTCCTCGTGCACCCACAACCACTGTTGTCTTGCCTCTCAGGCAGTTCCACACTTTTTCCTGGACTCCCTCCGGCTAGCTGTGGTGCACTAGCCCCCTTCAGGCTGTATTCACACAGCCAACCCCACTCATCTCCCTGGGATCTGACCTTCGAAGCCCAAGCCTCAGCTCCCAGCCCCACCCATCCCGGCGGGTGAGCAGATAAGCCTCTCAGGCTGGTGAGTGCTGGTCGGCTCTGATCCTCTGTGTGAGATTCTCTCCGCTTTGCCCTCTGCACCCCTGTTGCTACACTCTTCTCCGTGGCTCTGAAGCTTCCCCACTGCCACCCCCCGTCTCCACCAGTGAAGGGGCTTCCTAGTGTGTGGAAGCTTTTCCTCCTTCACAGCTCCCTCCCAGAGGGGCAAGCCCTGTCCCTATTGTTTTGTCTGTGGTTTTTCTTTTTTCTTTTGCCCTACCCAGGTATGTGGGGAGTTTCTTGCCTTTTGGGCTCTGAGGTCTTCTGCCAGCGTGCAGTAAGTGTTCTCTAGGAGTTGTTCACATGTAGATGTATTTCTGATGTATTTGCAGGGAGGAAGGTGATCTCCAAGTCTTACTCCTCCACCATCTTGAAGGTCCCTCAAATCAACAGAGTTTAAGTGAAAAATAGAAACAAATCCCATGGCAATCCTAAACAAAGATTTTTTTTTTACTAAGATTTTCATATTATAGGAAAAACAGAGTAG
>NW_020175410.1:10249663-10348053 GCF_003031525.2 Neophocaena asiaeorientalis asiaeorientalis
AAAAAAAAAAAAAAAAAAAAGGGGAAAAAGGAAAAAAATATATATTAAAAAAAAAAGGAAGAGAGCAACCAAATCCATAAGTAAATCTACTGATGATAATAAACTCTAAATGCTAAACTAAGATAAACATAAAACCAGAAACAAATTAGATGCAGAAAGCAAACTCCAAGTCTACAGTTGCTCCCAAAGTCCACCGCCTGAATTTTGGGATGATTCATTGTCTATTCAGGTATTCCACAGCTGCAGGGTACATCAAGTTGATTGTGGAGATTTAATCTGCTGCTCCTGAGGCTGCTGGGAGAAATTTTCCTTTCTCTTCTTTGTTCCCACAGCTCCTGGTGTTCAGCCTTGGATTTGGCCCCGCCTCTGCATGTAGGTCGCCTGAGGGCATCTGTTCCCCGCCCAGACAGGATGGGGTTAAAGTAGCAGCTGATTAGGGGGCTCTGGCTCACTCATGATGGAGGTGAGGGAGGGGTACGGAATGCAGGGCGAGCCTGCTGCGGCAGAGGCCGGCGTGATGTTGCAACAGCCTGAGGTGCACCCTGTGTTCTCTGGGGGAAGCTGTCCCTGGATCACGGGACCCTGGCAGTGGCGGGCTGTACAGGCTCTCAGGAGGCGAGGTGTGGATAGTGACCTGTGCTTGAACACAGGTTTGTTGGTGGCTGCAGCAGCAGCGTTAGTGTTTCATGCCCGTCTCTGGTGTCTGTGCTGTTATCCGTGGCTCGTGCCCATCTCTGGAGCTTGTTTAGGTGGTGTTCTGAATTCCCTCTCCTCGTGCACCCACAACCACTGTTGTCTTGCCTCTCAGGCAGTTCCACACTTTTTCCTGGACTCCCTCCGGCTAGCTGTGGTGCACTAGCCCCCTTCAGGCTGTATTCACACAGCCAACCCCACTCATCTCCCTGGGATCTGACCTTCGAAGCCCAAGCCTCAGCTCCCAGCCCCACCCATCCCGGCGGGTGAGCAGATAAGCCTCTCAGGCTGGTGAGTGCTGGTCGGCTCTGATCCTCTGTGTGAGATTCTCTCCGCTTTGCCCTCTGCACCCCTGTTGCTACACTCTTCTCCGTGGCTCTGAAGCTTCCCCACTGCCACCCCCCGTCTCCACCAGTGAAGGGGCTTCCTAGTGTGTGGAAGCTTTTCCTCCTTCACAGCTCCCTCCCAGAGGGGCAAGCCCTGTCCCTATTGTTTTGTCTGTGGTTTTTCTTTTTTCTTTTGCCCTACCCAGGTATGTGGGGAGTTTCTTGCCTTTTGGGCTCTGAGGTCTTCTGCCAGCGTGCAGTAAGTGTTCTCTAGGAGTTGTTCACATGTAGATGTATTTCTGATGTATTTGCAGGGAGGAAGGTGATCTCCAAGTCTTACTCCTCCACCATCTTGAAGGTCCCTCAAATCAACAGAGTTTAAGTGAAAAATAGAAACAAATCCCATGGCAATCCTAAACAAAGATTTTTTTTTTACTAAGATTTTCATATTATAGGAAAAACAGAGTAGAAGTCATACAAATTTTTTTTTTAATTTCCCAGTCCAACTTCATCAGATAATGTTCCACCATATGCTTAATTTAGTTTAAAAATTCAGTCAACTAAATGGGTAAGATAACTTCCTAATCTAAATATAATAATATTAAAGAGATAGTTTACATAATAATAGGATACATTTCTTTATTTATAACTTTAGTAGTATTTGATGAAGTACCTATAGGAAGTTCTCTAGGGAAAGAGAGAACTAACCTTTAGATTATTTACCATGTGCTAACTACTATACCTATTGCTATATTTACATTAACTTGCTTAGTACTCACTGCTATCCTGCAAGATATAACCTATATTCAATATAGAAATGAGAAGACTGGCTCAGAGTTTAATAAAACCTATTCAGGTTTACATAGAAATAATGATGGAGTAATAAGTTGGGCCTCAGGTCAGTCTGTCTAAAGAACAAATATTCTTCTTACTTCTTTATACCACCTGTTTTACATAAGCTAGAGGAGACCATTCCCCATCCCACACAAGGCTGAGTACCATATGATACACTTCCATAATATGCATTGTAGGAAACTCCTATAGGGTTTAACACATTTGTTTAGTGACAGATTCCCATGTAGGATCTAGTCAATAGGCTCCATGAGGTCAGATCCTCAGTCTGATTATCACTTTATAAATTCCTGTATCTCACACTCAGAATTTGAGTCCTTAGTCAAAATCTGTTAACTGGCAGCCTTAAAAGAACATCTTTATAATTTAAAGAAAATACTCGGCAAGAATACAATGATTCAAGATCTACAAAGCAAGCTACAGTCTGTCAGAGAAAAATTATCTTAAAAAGCAGCCCATGTCAATCCCTCTTGAACTCTTGGTGGGAATGTAAATTGATACAGCCACTATGGAGAACAGTATGGAGGTTCCTTAAAAAACTAAAAGTAGAATTACCATATGACCCAGCAATCCCACTACTGGGCATATACCCAGAGAAAACCATAATTCAAAAAGACACATGCACCCCAATGTTCATTGCAGCACTCTTTACAATAGCCAGGTCATGGAAACAACCTAAATGCCCATTGACAGATGAATGGATAAAGAAGATGTGGTACATATATACAATGGAATATTACTCAGCCATAAAAAGGAATGAAATTAGGTCATTTGTAGAGACGTGGATGGACCTAGAGACTGTCATACAGAGTGAAGTAAATCAGAAAGAGAAAAACTAATATCGTATGTTAACACATATATATGGAATCTATAAAAATGGTACAGATGAACCAGTTTTCAAGGCAGAAATAGAGACACAGATGTAGAGAACAAACATGGACACCAAGGGGGGAAAGCAGGGTAGGGGGGATGAATTGGGAGGTTGAGATTGACATATATATACTAATATGTATAAAATAGATAACTAATAAGAACCTGCTGTATAAAATTTTTTTAATAAAATTTTAAAAACGCATACCCCCCCCAAAAAAAAGCAACCATGTCTGATACAACCCTAAAGCAGACTCTGTCAGGTCTGTGGAAGCCAAAATGTTCTGTGCCTATCATTCCTGCCATCCCTGGTCACCACCCCAAAATGTACACACATCCAGACAGCTATCCAGTCAGTTCACTCCTTCATGCTCTGTGCTTCCTCTCTTCTGACCCAACCTCTATCCTCCTTTCCTTCCAAACCATCCCACTGCAAAACCCTATGTACCTTATTCCAGAGTAAACAGATTCCCTTCTACCCTCAGCTGCTACACAGAACACTTCTTATACTTCCTTGCTTTACTAAAATTTGGTGCATCTCCCAAGGCCACTACTTCTTTGGTTGCCCTTTCAAGGGCCATCTTCCCGTATGCCATATTCCATAGCTGTCTCCCAAATACCATGTTACATAGCTCTAAGGCATGGGTTTTGCATTCTTTTCACTCACCAGTGCATTTTTCAAACCATTATTTCCCAGTCCTTAAGTTTAAAAGATAAGTTTGTCATTTGAGATTCATGTTGTTTAACATATCATCAATTCCTCCTAAACCATCCACCACTAACCACCCACCTGGTTATGGTCTTAATCAAAGCTTTTGGCCTCTGTATCATAATGGTCCTCTCTCTTCCAGAGATCCCAATTAAAATCCATGTATAGTAGCTACTTTCAGCTCTTTAAAGTCCTTCATTCCTGCTATGCCTGTCCTTGGACTTCAATTCTCTCCTGTCTCTACTTTATTTTTTACTTAGTCTACACCTCATGAGCTATCATGTCACCCCTCTCATAATACTCTTCTCAACAACCTTGCCCCATATCCTCCCATCACACTATCCTCAGAAACCCCACCTTTAACTTCTATGATCTACCAGGCAGTGTTGGAAAATGTAAGTTCACAGTGCATATTGGCATCCCTTCATATTCTAGATCTTTGATTTTCAGTTGGTTTTTAGCACTGCCTGTAAACCACATATTCCTAGTCAGCAATCTCCTCTTGTCAAATACTAGTAATAATTTTAAAACTTCATCAGTCTTCTCAGGCAACATGCCTCAAACCTCCTATCTCACTCTTAAGACATGACCTCACCTCCTACTTTAGGAAGAATGAAGAGACAATCCTATGAGAATTTCTTTAGCTTCCCACTCTCAGATCTACAAGACTAACTAAATCTATCCTTGTCTTTTTCTTCTTTCTGTCTCATTGGAAGAGTTTCCCCTCCGGAGGCTGATCCTTAAACTTATGCTTTGACTTCCAACTAAGTTCTCTAACCAACCCACTGCAACTACTCTTACCAGTTACCAATGACTCCTTGTTGCTATTCAGTGGATGGGGTTCTGTTATTAACTTACTTGATTTCTGTGAACCTCTTTCTCCTTCTTGGAACACTTTCTTCTATTAATTTTTATAACATCACACTCTCCTGGTTTTCCTACTACATACCTGTCCATTCCGCAGTATCTTCCTCTACCTGCCCTACAAGTGTTGTTCTACTATAAGGCTCCATCCTTGGTTATCTTCTCACTCTACATATTTTTGCTGAGTAATTTCACCCATTCCTATAACCTCAACCACCATCAATATCAGCAGTCTTTAAATTTGTTATCAGTCCATTTGAGAATCTGATGAAAATTCTGGGCCTTGTCCCTAAAAACAAGTGCAGAAGCAGAAATTTTTCCAAACCATTTTAGGAGGTTCATGGACACCCTGAAACCTATTGATGGACCTTTCCGGATTTCCTGATCTACAGTGCTAACAACCCCCAAACCTTCATCTCCATCCATGTCTCTTAGACAAGACTCATATATCACACTGCCAACTTGATATCTCTAATCAAATATTCCACCAGCACCACACACTCAACATATTTAAAACCTACTATTTTCTTCCTACCCTAAACCTGACACCTACAGATTTGCTTTTTTTGTCATTCGATACGGTTTTCTTTATTGGATCTTGTGCAATTCTTGTTAAGTTTATTCCCAGATATTTTAAATTGTTTCCATTGAGAATGAGATATATTTCCCATTTCTATTTCTAGGTGCTTACTGCTAGCACAGAAAAAACGCTATTTTTTTTATATTTATCAAATATTCAGGTATCTTGTTAAATTTTACTAGCATTTTTACTATAGTCTCTTGGATTTTCTAAATATAAATTCAAAGAATTGGCAAAAAAAGCTAGTTTGTTTTCCTTTTCTAATATTTATGATGATTATTCAATGTTCTTGTCTTATTGCATTTGCTAATCTGGCTACTGAAAGTGTGGAATCAATAGTATTGGCATCATCTAGGAGCTTATTAAAGATGAAGAATCTCAGCCCCATCCCTATACCTACTAAATCATAAGCTGCATTTTAAAGATCTCCAGGTGACTCATGTACACAGTAAAAATTGAGCATACTGCTATAGAATATTCAAGACAATATTGAATAATAATGATAGTAGCTTGCATTATCTATTTACTGGTTTAAATTGAAATGGGCTCTATGTTTCATCATCTAAATGATTTTGGTAAATGTTTTTTATAACACAAAAATGATTTTTTCTCTTGCTCTCTTAGAATTTTTAATTTAGAATGACTGCTTAATCAGAGTTCTTTATTATCAAATTTCTTTATATATGATAATATGTAAATTTTCTTTATATATATGATAATATAGTCTTTCTACCTTGATTAAGTTAATATAATTAATTACATCAACAAATGGTTCAGTTACACCAACAAAGTTAATGTATCTTTTGATATATTACTCAATTCTATATCTTAATATTTTAATTTTTTCTTCTATATCCATAAACAACTTGTCTCTAGCTTTCTTTATTGGTTTGAGGTATCAAATTGTAGCTGTTTTTATAAAATGATTTGGGAACTATATTTGTCATCTTTGTCAGTAGACAGGAACAATTGTTGGCAAACCTAGTTTGCACATTAGAATTACCTGGGGAGCTTTAGAGAAATATTAATGTTCAGGCCTGTCTCTTAGAGATTCTGATTCAAGTAGTCTGGGACTCACCAGAAAACAGTATTTTTAATTAAATTAAAAATTTTAAAAACAGCTCCACAGGTGATTCTAGTGAGTCTTTAGGACTGAGAAATACTGGTCTAAAATCCTTTAAATAACTTGAGAAGATTAAGTACAATTTAGCCATTATCTTGTCAGTGGGTGCTATTTAGTCACCTTCTCAGTTTCTTTTAATGTAATTGTTCCATTAAAACTTCCCATTTCTTTTTAAATGATTTTAATAAACTTATATCTTGTTCTCTATGAGGTTAAGGACATTTCTTTCTATTCTCATTTTTCTGAGAGTTTGTCTTTTTTTAATCATGAATGGATGTTCAATTTTGTCAAAGGCTTTTTCTGCATCTCTTGAGATGATGATGCAGTTTTACTTCTTTAGTCTGTTAATATGGTGAATTACATTGATTGACTGTGAAATGTTGAACTAGCCTTTCCCTCCCAAGATAAATCCCACTTTATTGTGACATCCTTTTTATATGTTGCTGGATTCTATTTGTTAATATTTTGTTGAGTGGAGAGATATCAGGAAACTCACCCTTACTGGTCAGTCTTCATTTTCCTCCCCATAAGTCTGCTATTGTTACTTCTCAAATTTTTCAGATGCTTCATTGCTTTTTGTAGTCTATTCAGATTTTCATTTGGAATCAGTGGAAGAGATAGACTGTGGTACGCTTACTCCATCTTGACTAGGACCAGAAGTCTGTCACTTTCTTTGGATATTTTTTGTAAACAGTACATCCAATTAGCCTGCTTTTAAATGGAGAATTCAGTCTATTTACATAAAGCTCATATTCTTGATTTTATTTGTTTCATTTTATTTTATTTATTTGTACTTTTTTTGGCCTTTGGATTTTTTCTATTGTCTAATTATTCCCTACCTCCACAATCTCCTGTTATTTAAAAATGCCATTAGGGACTTCCCTGGTGGTCCAGTGGTTAAGAATCCACCTTCCAACGTGTGTTCGATCCCTGGTCGAGGAACTAAGATCCCACATGCTGTGGAGCAACTAAGCCCGTGCACCACAACTACAGAGCCCACACGCTCTGGAGCCCATGAGCCACAGTTACGGAGCCCATGCGCTCTGGAGCCTGTGCGCCACAACTAGAGAGAAGATTGCACGCTGCAAGGAAAGATCCCATGTGCCACAACTAAGACCTGACTAAGCCAAAAAATAAATAAATGAATAAATAAATAGATAAATAAATATTTTTAAAATAATATAAAAATAAATAAATAAAAATGCCATTGTAATTTTTCAATTCATAAATATTCACTTTCCCTTTCCTGGAGGTCATAAGCGAGCACCTTTTACTCAACTATTACACAAAAGTAGATACCAACTGTTTTCTCTCCAACAAGGCATTGGTCTTTCATTTCTTTACTCCTTTCTTTAAAGAAATGCTCTTTAGAACACATTTTCTTTTGACATTATTTTCCCCCTCCCAAATGAGTCTTTTCCCATGTTTTTTTTCTCTTCCTTTCCTCCTGTTTCTACCTAGGTTGTACAGAGATTTAGTACTTTGCTTAGTTCCAGACTAGCATTATATTTTGCAGTACCTGTCCTCGATTCCAGGATCATTGTCTTAACCCTTGCATTATGTATAATGATTATACATTTAGATAGATGGGAAAATACTTTTTCCTCCTTTGCCCCTCCCTATGTCCTCATCCTCTTTCCTTATCTTGAATTCTCTCTTCTGATTAATTCCATTTTGGTTACAGTCTCTACTCAACTATTTTCTTCAGCTTTGGTAGAAAGATAATATATTCAGTAACTCTTTATATATTTGCAAACAACTTTTTACATGCCAATAGATGAATCTCAGAAACCTAATGAGCAAAAGAAGCCAGACACAAATGAGCACATGTTGGATGATTCCATCTATAGAAGTTTGAGAACAAACAAAATGGATATATTGATATATGATAGTGTTTAGAATAATGGTTACTTTGGGGAGAGGAATGAGGAAGCCTACTGGGGTGCTGGAAATATCTGTTTCTTATTCTCTGTGGTGCTTCCCTGTGTTTATATGTAAAAGTCATCAACCTGTATGCTTAAGATCTTTGCACTTTTCTATATGTGACCTATACCTCAAGAAAAAGAAAAAGTTTAAAGGGGATGAAGAATATTAATAAATTAATAGCTTAACTATAGAAGGAAGTTGAAAAAGAGGACCAAGAATAAGACTTTCTCCCATAAAAAGCACCATACCAAAAACTGTTAAAATCAATTTCTAGCAAAACTCTCAGCAACGGGTATATTTAATGCTATTTAAAATGTTCTGATTTTTAAAACTAGAGAAATGAAAAGATTCCCAAATAATTTTGCAACATGAAAAGGTGACCTCATATTTTTGCCCTTAAATTGACCAGAATAAAGAAGCATCAAGTATCCACATTCTAAAGAAAGAAAGCTGCAAACAGTTGGAGATACCTGGGCTTGTTGGGAGGTGAACTCGCCCTCCTAAACCTGCAGCTCCTTCCACTTTGGGGTGCTAGAATGAGGAAAAAGCTGAAGGCTGCTAGCCTTCTCAGTCCCCACCCCCTCACCTCCCTAATCCCCACCCCAGGGCCCTTCAGCAACAGGTTAAGCTGATCTGGATAGAGGGAAGCATATTCAAACAATTAAGAACGTATATAGTCGACATCTATTCTGTGAGCCCAAGTTATTAGAATCCATAGTTACCTAATTACAATTTCTACCAAAGAGTGGTCACCATGCAAAGAAGTCTTTAGAATCCACGAAAAAAAAATTTTAATTAAAATCTATTCAAAAGCTAGAAATCAATTGGAAAGCATGACATAACCAAGTGCATGCTGCTCTCTTAAAATATGTGAATTAAAAAAAAAATCAGGACAAAATCTGCTTGTGTCAGTCCAGGTTGTTCCTCCTATTATAGCAAAAGCATATTTTATAACACACTTATATTTCTTCACTGAGGGCCCACTTTCACTCTTTGTTTTTGACCTCTGTGCAAATGAAAGTTGTGAAGCAGTTATTTCATCTGCTGGAGCTGAGGTCTGCATTGCCATTCATCTCCTCATTTCTGGGGCTCTGCATTCAGGCGTATGGAGAGAAAACTCTAATAGAGCAGCAGGCCTTGGTCTGAAATCAGCACTTAAGAGTATCTGCCCACATAGAAACAGATCTTTTTGTGAGGTTGAATGATGCTGATAAAATAATAGATTGGCCTGCTGTGTGGAAGCTATGGAAAGGCAGCTAATGGGGCTCCCACAGGTCCTGGGAACCCAGCTAGCAGTTGCAGCAAGAATCTGATGAAAAAGCAAGATCTAGCTAAGGTGCTATGAGCAAATTAACCCAATACTTAAAGGGGTGTGTGTGCGTGCGTGCACGTGCTGAGAGGCAAAATTAAGCATTAACACACACTAGTTTGATCTATCTAGCTTCTGTTGCAAGTTCTAGCACTGTCTAGCACTCCTTTTGGAAACATGTGCCATGTTTCAACAATACTTTTGCTGAGAGAACAAGCTCCCAGGGACATGGGGGTGTGTATGCCATTAAAACCAATCAATTTCATTGTTAAATTTTACAAATATTTCCATGCAATTGTCAACAGAAATATAATTTTCTGAACAATGTCACACAAATAAAACATATCTTGGAAAACACTGCAGAAGTCAAAATGTCCATTTGGAGTTCCCAATCCTTAGACTTCTCTTTGTGATTTCCAGCTCATTCAGCATCTTAGTAACCAAGCAGACATATTCTGCAGCTGGAAAGTACGAAGGCAACTTCAACATATCTCTCAGGCCAAGGTTATCCTGTGTTTTTGGCTTTGTCCCTCCTGGTCCGACAGAAAGAATGCACAGGGAATGTCTCACTTGGATTCGGGAGGTGAAGGTGGTCCTGAGAAGAGTTGGTAACAATGCAGTGAGTACCCCATCAGCCAAACTAAAGTGTGTGTGCATGTATGTGTGCATGTGTGTGTATGAAAGGGTGGAAGGGAAACCTGCTCTAAGAGGAAAGAGTAAATAGTTCTTGCTAAGGTGTGAATAACTGATAAATACAGTCTCACAGTAAAGCCAAGTCTTCACATGTTATTTGTTTTTGTAAGATTTGTAACCACTTCCTAAAGCTTCTTCATTTTGACCAAGAATAGAGTCTTAAGTTAAATGGAAAAAGCTCTAATGCTGGAACACACATTCTTGGGCTTACTGAGCTGATAAGGGAGATTGCCCTTCTGGGAGCCTGGGGAGGTTATACTGTATGGGTTTCCCTGAAAATGCAACTATTGACTCTGTCTTATTTCAAGTCTTTCCAGGACAGAGAAAAGACTTGTGTGCCTCTCTGCTCTCTGTATAAGGAGCAAGAATATTAGTGCAAAATTCAGCTTCTCACAACACCTGTGTTAGGTCCCAAAAGGGTCAAGCACTGGGATAGTTGATGAGGCAACCAGGGACAATCCAACAGGCTCTAACACATGCCCCTGGGGTGGCCATGCTGCAATCAGCTCACAAGCCAAAAACACTTGAGTTTGTCCAAAGCTGAGAACAATAGGGCAGACTGGGCAGGCTTGGCCATGCAGAGGCTTTGTGTCGTACTTGACTTTCCCTCCCTATGAAAGTCTTGGAAACCTGGGGGACATGAAGAACACTAGCAGTCATTCTAGACACTTGGAACTTGGTCCCTGTCCCACATGCATTTCTTGTCTGGTTGTATCAACAAATGTAGGGTTGAGGAAAGATGTGAATGATGGAAGGAACTTTCCAGATAGGAGCGAGGGAGCAGAGCCCAGCATGTAACTGCCTCTTCTATTACCTGCAGCTTGCTCTCTGAGGTACAACCACATCCTCACCATGTGACCAGCATGCCCAAACTCAAATTCTGCCATGGGTGCCTCTAAGCCACATTGGCAGTATTACTTCTTACTTCCAAGCATATCATGCTGCCCCTAGGAGGTATCCAATAAATGTACTGAATGATAATACCCCACCTTGTGGTGTTTCTTATCTCTCCTATGTGGCTACATCTTATTTCCCTGGTAGGATCATAAACAAGGACAGCATATAACACTTCACCTGCCTTACACTTCCTCATGGAGCACCATATACAGAGTGCTCTGAGAGACACCAAACCCTTAATACTTCCCCGTGCTTGCATAGATGGGCATTTTCTATTTATGTCTATTTCTTTATTTACATTATTCTGTACAGTGGTGGCCTTTTAAACTTTCACCTACAAACAATGACTGCTAGTATAACACTCCAGCCTCTAAATGGAATTAGTTTCCTCGGTTCTGCTGGAGAGCTGCAAGAGACAGAACATATGATCAATTTTATATGATATTTTGATAATTCATATCCTGTTACTGAGAAGAATTACCACAGGAAAGGAAGAAAGAGAGACAGAGAGAGAGAAAGGTATTGTCTTGTAGATAATAAAAAATTTTCACTCATTTCTTACATTTATCCATTTTCAAGATCACTTTCCATTTTCTTAGTTCTCTTTTCTGAAGTGTTTCTGAGGAAAAATAAAAGACATATTCCCCTTTAGGTAGTCTGTTTGGAATGAACTATTTGAAGGGCAACCCAGCAATGCGTGGGCTTTCATAAGTAACATGACCATCCACCACTTTAAGGAAATACAATATAAATAGATAAAGCAGCTAGCAGGTAATTACATGCATTAACGAAAGATTCTCCACTTTCCAGGGGAGAATTACTGCAAGCTCCTACTTTGCACTGAACATGAATTTCAACTTTTAAATTTTGATTTGCATAAAACTTTTTGTAACAGAGGTGCACTTATAACAAGAATTTCTCCGAATCCTATTACAGTGAGGAGGAGACTGAGGGAGGATCTTCCAGTTCTAGCCACTAATTCAGTGAGATTGTAGCTGCATTTGAAAGGGTGGTGTCAAACCACTCTAAGGCTGTGACCCATGGGGTTGTCAGCCAATCAAAGACTCAGTGTGCAGCTGGGCCAGGTCATTTGTTCTCCCAGATCTTATCAGACTTGACTCCTTTTCCCGAACTCCTATTTCTCATTTTCGGCCTCAAGTTTCCTCTACTCACAAATACCCACAATAGAAAGCAGCTTTACGGTCTTCTAATCCACTGATTTTCAAACTTCTTTTAAATCAGAGAATCCTTTCCTCAAATGAAGGCTCACCCCAAAACCCAAGATGTAAAACAGAGCCACTTGGATGTGCTCTGGTCATGTCGCAAAGCCCCACCAGAAGCCCACCTCCTGCACTGACCTGACCTTCTTAGTAAGGACTTCAAGATGGAAATGCCACTCCCTCCATGTACAAATGGAGAAACTGGAGGTTGGGCTCAGTGTTTCTCAGTGAAGATGTTATTGGCATTTGGGGACAAAAGCAGTCTTTACTGTGTAGGATTGACCTCTGCATCGTAGTCCTTTAACTTCCTCAGCTAAATGCCTGTTGCCCTCGCATACTTGTGTTGACTAAAATCAGCTACTGAGAGAGAGTCATCTGGTTCCACCTGGGCTGAGAATCACATGGCTCTGAAATGATTTCACCAGGGTTAGTCAGAGGGGCAAGGCCAGCATGAACCCAGGTATCCTGATTCCCAGTCTATTGTTCTTTCCTCTCCAGCACATGGACTTTCCTGCCAGCTACAATTTTTTTCTGTCCCTCACCCCTTTTAAGCTTTGCTCTAACAGTTGGGGCCCCGTCTACTGCAATTCAGCTTCTACTTGTCTGTGAGGCTGCCTTGAACCACTGGGATGCTGCTCTTAATGTAGAAGCCGGGAAAGCTCTTCCATCTGAGGATGGAGATTAGTGTAGACAAAGAAAAGATATCACAAGCACTTCTCAGTTCCTAGTGAGCACAAATTTAAGCCCTGGGCCCATGAACAACATAGCTTCTCAGTGAGATGTGAAATTGCAATGCACTAGCCCAGATGAACTGATTTTTTTAAATTGAAATATAGTTGATTTTGTTTGTTGTATATATATAAACATATAAAATGTTTATAGTGGAACAGGATAGAAAGCCCAGAGATAAACCCATGTACATATGGTCACCTTATCTTTGATAAAGGAGGCAGGAATATACAGTGGAGAAAAGACAGCCTCTTCAATAAGTGGTGCTGGGAAAACTGGACAGCTACATGTAAAAGTATGAAATTAGAACACTCCCTAACACCATACACAAAAATAAACTCAAAATGGATTAAAGACCTAAATGTAAGGCCAGACACTATCAAACTCTTAGAGGAAAGCATAGGCAGAACACTCTAAGACATAAATCACAGCAAGATCCTTTTAGACCCACCTCCTAGAGAAATGGAAATAAAAACAAACAAATGGGACCTAATGAAACTTCATTGAGACACAGGTGTAGAGAGCAAATGTATAGACACCAAGGGGGGAAAGCTGTGGAGGGGTGGTGATGGTGGTGTGAGGATTTGGGCGGTTGGAATTGACGTGTATACACTGATGTGTATAAAATCGATGACTAATAAGAACCTGCTGTATAAAAAAATTTTTGAATAAAATTCAAAAATTAAATAAAATTTTTAAAATGTTTATAAAAACATTTTATATGTTGTGTTAGTTTCTGGTACATAGCAAAGTGATTCAGTTTTATATATATATATATTCTTTTCCATTATAGGTTACTACAAGATATTGAATATGGTTCCCTGTGCTATACAGTAGGACCTCGTTGTTCATCTATTTGATTTGATTTGATTTGATTTATTTATTTTTGGCTGCGTGCAGGCTTTCTCTAGTTGAGGCGAGCCGGGGCTACTCTTCGTTGTGGTGCACCAGCTTCTCATTGCGGTGGCTTCTCCTGTTGTGGAGCATGGGCTCTAGGCACGTGGGCTTTAGTAGTTGCAGCACACAGGCTCAGTAGTTGTGGCATGCGGATCCTAGAGTGTGCGGGCTTCAGTAGTTGCAGCACAGGGGCTTAGTAGTTGTGGCTCGCAGGCTCTAGAGCACAGGCTCAGTAGTTGTGGCACATGGGCTTAGTTGCTCTGTAGCCTGTGGGGTCTTCCCCCACCAGGGATCGAACCTGTGTCCCCTGCATTGGCAGGTGGATTCTTAACCCCTGTGCCACCAGGGAAGGCCTGTGTTCATCTATTTTATATATAGTAGTTTGTATCTGCTAATCTCAAACTTATTTAACCCTCCCTGCCCCCTTGATTTTTTTTCTTCTCCCAAAATCATACTGTTTGATTCTAGGTCATCTATATTCTATATAACCTTGCTTCTCATAGATCATCTTTTGGCTGACATTCTCACCAAACAATTCCTACTTTCTCCATTCAGCAGCTGTATGACTTTCTAAAGGACACCTGGCTTTTCTGACCTCAGTTTCCTCATTTACAAACTGGGGAGAAGAGAAAACTTGCAGGATCCTTGCATGGATTCACTGCAATAATGCATGTACAGTCTCTAGCACTACCAAATGCTTATTAAATGGCTGCTGCCACTGTTCGGATTAACATTGTCACCATTTCCTTGCCTTGGTATAACTTGTTGGAATAAAGTAAATTCCCCTTAGGTAAGCTTCTTAAAGTTGTCACTCAGAGGTAGTTGAACACCCAAATTCTAGATTCCCTGCTCAAAGCTTCCCCTCAGCTTTCAAGCCTGCCCAGTAATGTCAGCCTATTTTGGAAGAAAGTGTTAGATTCCCCTCTTCCTCCTGTAGTAAGACAGGTAGACATTCCCATAGTCATCGGGAGATCTTATTTCCCACTGATACAGGGGTCGGCAAATTTCCAGACCTTTTAAAACGGGTTTTTACTAACAGTCTAGCAAGTCTCTAGAGAGAACTATCCTGTCCAAGACAGCCAGAACTCTTTTTTTTACTGACAGTTTGAGCTGTGTGCTTGAAATCATTTTTGACAAGAAAGAAACAGGCTCAAGTACAAAGAAATCACGGACCGTCCACAGTGACCAATTTTCAGACTTTAAAATCCACACAAGTGCTTAATTATGCCATACAAAAAAAGAATTTTCATGGAAGTTTGTTGTAAATTTTTGTCTTTTGCTCTCAGTACTCAAGAATCAGTTAAACAATTTCAAAAATCACAGCTGTTAAGTCAAACTAAACCAAACACACTGTTCTGAAATATTTGCCAAAAGTTGTTTCAGCGTACAATTTGCTTCACTGAATCAATTAGGTTTTACAAAGTTATATTTGTGTAGAGCATCTGTTAGATACCTGTTTAAAATCTATCCATATGGTTAGTGTTTTAAATGATATATACAAATGTTAAGTGTATATATGAAAAAGTACCCTTTATTGAAAAAATAGTTAAAACCCAATAAATCATAACAAATTCAATATTACATTCCATGTTGGGATTCTTTGGGTCGATCAGATTCAGCGGCACTTCTTAATAGAAAGCTTTCATGTGTTTCCGAGGAAATTGTGCCCAAGGAAAGACTGGTGCAGTTTCCCTAGCTACATTTCCTTGCTCTTTTTCTCCTCAATGAAACAATAATTATTCAATTAATCTTGTCAACAAGTGGAGGCTGGTTTCATTTCAGTTGTTTACTAATTATTATTGGGTAGATCTTTATATCCTTGAAAATGTTGTCCAATTGCGACAAGCTACTAATGAAGCAAGACTTGGTTAATTAGGTAATAAGAGCAATTAGCTTGTCAGCAGTTAATTCCAACAGTCTCTAGAGAACTGCTACATTTAGGGATATGTATCTCAGGAGCTATTGACCTCTAAACCTTCCTCCTTTGCTGTCACTGCAGTTTAATGGAAAGTCATTTATTTTGTCAGGCTAATAACTGAGGTAATGAAGTAGCCTATGGCTCTGGCTTGCTACTCTGTTTTTCTCTTGCTAATTTTAGAAAGTTTAAAAATAGATGAATGGGTCTATTTTGGATATCATTAAAAGAGGAAACCCAAGGTGGGACTTTACAGAATCCATGGAGCACCCGCTGACCACCCCCAAAGCTATCTGGAGCTCATTAGTCCTTACAGAGCTTTCTCTGCCAAAGAAAAGTTGGTTGTGAAATTTTAAATTCAAAGACTTTTAAAAGCCAAATCAATTTTGTTTGAAGATTTGATTTAATGGGATGATGGAGGATAATTCTGGAATTTATTCTCATTTCCATGTTTACTGATAGAGACTGTCTTTAAAAAGTGATGGAATTGGATGATTCATTTGTAGCTTTTTCTGTTGCAGGGAGATGAACGAGGCTGGAATGAGGATTACTTTTCATAGTAGATCTTAGAAAATATCTTAGGACAACTTGACAAGCTTGACTTTGCCAAAGAGTAAATTTAAGCTAAGATAATATGATTGTTCTAATATTGGACCTTCCATTTTCAGTGTAAATTCTGTGTAGAACATTCCCTCCACCTCTAGACAGTGGCTGAATCTGACTGAGACTGACACCAAGTCTGAGGCTGAGATATTTCACGGAACCAATTTGCTATTTCTGGTCTCCTCATTCCTACAAAAAGTTGGGAGAGGAAAGTGCAATCCTTTCCTCTCAGAAGTCCACAGGCCCTGGTCTGTCTACCCCATGGCATATTTCAGAACTTCACTTACTTCATCTTTATTTTTCTCCTTGGGAGCATTGTGCAAAACTCTTCTAAGCTTAAGCCATTATACCAACTACAAAGGATAAAAAAGGAATATGAAAGTGGAAACAAAAATGAAGGCAACTAATCCTATCTCATCTCATAGTTTTCCTGAAGTTGTCACCAATATTAGAGGTAACAGTATGGACCTTGTTGGAATTCAAGATGCCCAATAAATAGTACTCTCCCTTACCCTCTTGAGTTCTGAACCAAATAAGAAATAAGTCAAAAGGGTAAGGTGGATTAGAACTCATATTACCTTTATTTTAAATTGATAGAATTCAATTCAGATTTTACTACACTTTCAAGGGAAATTACCTCAATATTTTAAAGAATTAACAAAATTTAATACTGTTTAAAACATCATATTAGGGAACGTGGTTGTTGTAGGAGTATGGCGTCTATCACAGACAGGCAGGCTTCCTAATAGAACTAAACCCCAGAATTAGAAAAACTTACCCACCCGGTGTCTGGCACATCACCTGGGAAAACTGCTGGCATAAACCAAGGAGCTGAGCCAAAGGTGTGCTTCTGCTGGTGGCTGCATGCTAGAGAGGAAAGAGTTGGCTTTACATGTCCAACTTCACTTTCCAAACTCAGGAATAAGATTAAGGCACTCCTCAAGGGAGCAGTAGGAGGGGGCAGGAATACAGGTGTGTTTCCCAAGTAGAATTCCCTCCACTGGAGTAAGGAAGGACTCTTCCAACAGATGTTATAGATGTAGGTTTTTTTATATCATTCCATTTTGGTGATTCATTAAGAAATTAAGAGTATAGTAAAATTGAAATTAAACCTCATTAATTTTAAAACAAGGTGATTTACAACTTCAAATTGTCAATAAACAAAGAATCTATAAAGCAAATTAACATTGTCTTTAAAATTTGTGAAGGACCATTTTGATTCCATAAGAGAATATACTAATTTGAAGTCACTTCAAAGTGACTAATTTAATTTCAAAGTCACTAATTTAAAAGGGACCCTCCTAATTATAAAATATTGTTAAATCTGTTAAAGTAACTCATATAGGCATAGGTATGTTATTCTTACCAGAATAGTGAAAATGCTGAACAGAACTATCTCAATTATTTTATTTTACTTCTTGATATGCATATATTCTACCAACATACTCTACCTTCAGCTTACTAATAAGACTGAAAGGAAAAGGAACTCTGGGTTGCCCCATATTTCCCTTTCCTTCTGTGCCATCATGTTCAGCATAAGTCATTGACACAGAGGGGTAATATGAGGAAGAGAAGATATGATAGGCTTCCCAGGTTGTTTTTGTTTCTTACAGAAACACTGCTGCCTTCTTCTTGTGTATGACACAAGTTCTCTTCTAAACAGAAAGTGTGGTTTGGGGAGCTGTTAGCATACCACCCCGCCCACAAGCTTTGCTGCTCAGTCCTTGATGTAACCCACTTACCTTATACTTGCTTTGAATTTCGCTGAACTCCCATGCTGCATGAGTGCACCAGAGTTCCGTGCCCACGGGGCGTTGTGAACACTGCCTACAAATGGGACAGCTAGGAAGCGTGGGACTTACACTGCACATACCCCCTATGCTCAAATGCATGCTTTGTTGTCCCATCAGACTTCATGCGTGAAACACAAGTTCAAAGATAAAATTAAGAATTTCAAAACAGAGACAGTAGAGAAATAAAACAAGTGTGGGCACTTTTGGGCACAGGGCCATGGGCAATGGCACAGGTCACATGCCCATGAAGCAAGCGCTGGAGAGAAGGTTGGACCTAAAGGAATTCAGGCCACAGATTAGCAGCAAGGAAGGCTGAATTCCAGGATAGTGGTCTGAAAGGGAGGGACAAGTGGTGGAACAACTCCTTATTCTTGTTTTAAGCAACTACTCTCACTTTTACCAGGATGTTAGAGTACCAATGATAAATGGGCCTTGTACCAACACAACACCAGGCTGGCAAGAGTGTTAGAGGTGACTTACTCCTCAATAAATATGAAGTAATTCTTCTCAAGTTGTTATTCGGAGTTGTATGGACCCAATTTAGCCTTTGTGCTAAATTACATTCCACTATGCACAAAAGTAGGTGAGTTTTTGCTACATTTTTGTGGGCATTTGGCAATAACTAGTCTGGTTAAATAAAAGTTTATTATAATTTCTCAACTGATTTAGTAAAATTGGTATAAATGTGTAGCTTTGGTAAATTAAACAGCTTTCAAAGTTCTTTAAATTCATTACCTTTAGAGTTTACAAAGTGCTTTTACCTACCGAATCCCCCATTTAACCCCCATAATAACCCTGTGAGATAGAATAGGCAGACATTTTTGTCACTGTGTATGCGTGTGTTTACCAGAACTATCAATTGGATTACATGAACCTACATCCCTCCATGGCCTCACCTGATTGGAAAGGTGGAAGCACTTAATGGAAGGAAATCAGACCATAAGCTAGACAATGAATGACCTAGTGTGACCAGACTCTAAAAGATGAACTGGGCCAATTTGATGTATCTCCCAACAGAGATAAGGTAATTTGTCAAACACAGACCTTGTTGTACAACTCATACTGAGTCTCAACATTTCTAAAAGAGATCTATTGAGACATTTTCTCAAATTGCCCCTTTCTCTGTCTTCTCCATCTCAGTAAAGAGCACTTCAATCCACTTGTTTGTTCAGCCAAACGTAGGAGTCATCCTTGAGTCCTCCTTTTCCCTCCATCCAATCTCTCAGCAAGCTCTGCCAGTTCTATTGATAGCTTTAGTCTATCTGCTTCTTTTCGGCTCTACTGCCCACTCTCTGGCCCAAGCTACCATCATCTCTTGCCTACTTTGCAATATCCTCAAAGGTGGTCTGCCTGCTTCCAATCTTGCCCCATTGTAATCCATTCTCCACACGACAGCCATTGTGAGCTTTATAAAATGGAAATAAATCATGTCACTTATATGCTTAAAAATTTTAGAGGTTCTTCAGAGTTCAAGAGCTCATTCTCCTCATATAGACTGAAAGTGAGGGGATGGAAAAAGATATTCCATGCAAATGGAAATCAAAAGAAAGCTGGAGTGGCAATTTGCATATTAGACAAAATAGGCTTTAAAATAAACACCATTGCAAGAGACAAAGAAGGACATATCTACCTAAGGAGTCAAAAGACCTCTATGCAGAAAACTATGACATTGATCAAAGAAATTAAAGACGATACCAACAGATGGAGAGATATATCATGTTCTTGGATTGGAAGAATCAACATTGCGAAAATGACTCTACTACCCAAAGCAATCTACAGATTCAATGCAAGGGGGAAGGGTAAGCTGGGGTGAAGTGAGAGTGGCATGGACATATATACACTACCAAATATAAAATAGATAGCTAGTGGGAAGCAGCTGCATAGTACAGGAGATCAGCTCAGTGCTTTGTGGCCACCTAGAGGGGTGGGATAGGGAGGGTGGGAGGGAGACGCAGGAGGGAGGGGATATGGGGGTATATGTATATGTATAGCTGATTCACTTTGTTATACAGCAGAAACCAACACACCATTGTAAAGCAATTATACTCCAGTAAAGATGCTATAAAAAAAAAAAGTTAAGAGAGAGACATGGGACCCAGTCACGAGCAGATCACTTTCACTGAATTTCCCCTCCAAGGTTTACTTAGGAAGGCAGAGTGTGTTATTTTGAGGGGCTTTTGAAGAAAATGGTAACTTTAATATTACCATGGAAGAGTATGTGTGTAAATACTACAAATAATAATACTGTTTATTAAAGTAAAAATAAAAAGAGCTCATTGTACTGATTTCCAAGGCTTTTGCATGATCTGAAATTTGCATCCCTCTCCAACCTGACTCATACCAATCCCTTTAGCCACACTGACCTTCTGTTAGTACTTGGAGCCCATCAAGCTCTCTCTGTCTCAGGGACTTTGCACTTGCTGGTTCCTCTGGCTGGAATATTCTGCCTTCAACTCTTTGCAATGCTTATTTTGAAATCATTTTTAATTTAAATGTCACCTTTACAGGAAGGGCCTTCACTGATCATCCATCAGAAGTGATTTCCACCCCCATTTATTCTCTATTCAGTTCCTATTATTTCCCATCATAGGCCTTATCACAATCTATCTTATTTATTAGTGTCTTTGCTTGCTTATTGACCTTTTCTCCCATCAAAAAGTACATTTCATTAGGGCAAGGACCTTGCCTATATTGTTTATCACTGTATGCCTAGCACATGGAACAGTACCTGGCACATAATGGGGGCTTGATAATGTTTTATTTAAATGAAGAGTAGAGAGGAAATCAGATGGACATATTAAAATTGCTGATGTACTTGTATTTGGGGCAACCTTACGTATACTGAAGACTATGTACAAGCAGAGGAAATAAAAATTATGCATAAGCAAAGGAGAAAGGGGACATGGAAAGGATTGCAGAAATAAGCCAAAATCTGAAAAAGAATGAATATAGACCCCAGAGGTGTCTTCAGTGAGAAGTGTCCCAGTTATTAACTCAGAACAGCGGTGTCCTGACAATAAACTGCTTTTGTCAGATACCAACCAATGTCCCAAGTTTTTTAAATTAGAAAACTGAAGGTAATTCTGTAGTCTTGTCTTCTACAACTGTGGTTTTCATTAGAAGTCTTTTAGCTACAAGTAACAGATATATAATTTAAGCTATCAAGAATAAAAAGGGGACTTTTATTGATTCATAAATCTAGGAAACCTGCAGACATGAATGATTTCATCTTGGCTGGACCCAGAAGCTCAACTTATGTCATTTACTCTCTCTCTCTGTCCTTTCTCTCTCTCTCTCTCTGGATGGATAGATAATAGATAGAACATACAGAGACACACACAGATAGAGATATAAATATACATCCCTATTTCTTAAACTTCCTTCCTTCAGTGCTGTGATTAATTCTCCAACAAGTTCTCACCTTTCGGACAAAAACACAACTATAGTCACACCCAAACTCACATTCTTACAACTCTTCATCAGAAGGAAGAGATACTCTCCCCCAGTGTCCTTAAGTGAATTTCACAGGACTGTTACACCTGACAACAAATTTTCTGAAAAAAAAAGAAATTTTGTTTACAATAGCATCAAAAACAATAAAATACTTAGGAATAAATTTAAATAAGAAGATGAAAGCTCTCTACTCTGAAAACTACAAGACATTAATGAAAGAAATTGAAGAAGACACAAATAAATGGAAAGGTATTTCACGTTCATGGATTGGAAGAATGAATGTTGTTAAAATATCAATACTACAAGAAGCCATCAATGCAATCCCTATCAAGACTTCAGTTGGTATTTTTTATAGAAGTAGGAAAAAAAAAAACACTCCAAAAATTTATATGGAACCACTAAAGACTCCAAATAACCAAGAAATCCTGAGAAGGAAGAACGAAGCAGGAGGCACCACACTTCCTGATTTCAAACTATACTATAAAGTTATAGTCATCAAAACAATATGGTACTGGCATAAAAATAGGTCAGTAGACCAATAGAACAGAATTGAGAGCCCAGAAATAAACCCAAGTTGACTGTATGGTCAACTAACATTTGACAAAGGAGCCAGGAATACACAATGGAGAAAAGACAGTCTTTTCAATAATAGTGCCCAGCTAATTGAATATCCATATTTGAAAGAATGAAACTTGACCCCTATCTTATACCACTCATAAACCCAAAATGGATTAAAGACTTAAATGTAAGACCTACAACCATGAAAGATCTAGAAGGAAACATGGAACTAAAGCTCCTCGACATGGGTCTTGGTAATAATTTTTTGGATCTGACACATAAAGCACAAGCAACAAAATAAAACAAAGGAGCCAGGAATACACAATGGAGAAAAGACAGTCTTTTCAATAATAGTGCCCGGCTAATTGAATATCCATATTTGAAAGAATGAAACTTGACCCCTATCTTATACCACTCATAAAAATTAACCCAAAATGGATTTAAGACTTAAATGTAAGACCTACAACCATGAAAGATCTAGAAGGAAACATGGAACTAAAGCTCCTCGACATGGGTCTTGGTAATAATTTTTTGGATCTGACACATAAAGCACAAGCAACAAAATAAACAGATGGGACTACATCAGATTAAAAAGCTTCTGCCCAGCAAAAGAAGCCAACAACAAAGTGAAAAGACAACGTACAGCTGGGAAAAAATATTTGCAAACCATATATCTGATAAGGGGTTATATCAAAAATATATAAAAATATATAATATCAAAATATCAAAAATATCAAAACATCACAAATATATAAAGAACTCATTCAGGGACTTCCCTGGTGGTCCAGTGGTTAAGACTTTGCCTTCCAGTGCAGGGAGTGTGGGTTCGATCCCTGATTGGGGAACTAAGATCCCACATGCCTCGGGGCCAAAAAACCAAAACATAAAATGAAACAATATTGTAACAAATTCAATAAAGACTTTAAAAATGATCCACATCGGGCTTCCCTGGTGGCGCGGTGGTTGGGAGTCCGCCTGCCGATGCAGGGGACGCGGGTTCGTGCCCCGGTCCGGGAGGATCCCACATGCCGCGGAGCGGCTGGGCCCGTGAGCCATGGCCGCTGAGCCTGCGCGTCCGGAGCCTGTGCTCCGCAACGGGAGGGGCCACGACAGGGAGAGGCCCGCGTACAGCAAAAAAAAAAAAAAAAATGATCCACATCAAAAAAATCTTAAAAAAGGAAAGAACTCATTCAGCTCAATAACAACAACAAAAAACCAAATAACCCAATTTTTAAAATGGACAAGGGACCTGAATCACCATTTCTCCAAAAAAGATATACAAAAGGCCCACAGATAATTGAAAAGATGCTTAACATCACTAGTCATTAGGGAAATGCAAATTAAAGCCATAATAACACCTCACTCCTGTTAGAATGGCCATCATCAAAAAGACAAGAGATAACAGACGCTGGCATGAATGTTGAGAAAAGGGAACTCTTGTGCACTGTTGATGGGAATGTATCTTGGTACAGCCACTATGGAAAACGGTATGAAGAATTCTAAAAAAAATTAAAAATAGAACCACCGTGTGATCTGGAAACTCCAGTTCTGGGACTATATCCGAAGGAAATGTAAACACTAACTTGAAAAGATATCTGCACCCCCATGTTCATAGCAGCATCACTTGCAATAGCCAAGACATGGAAACAACCTAAGTGTCCATTGATGGATAAATGGGTAAAGAAGTTGGCGTATATACATACAATGGAATATTATTCAGCTATTAAAAAATGGCAATATGGATGGACTTGAAGGCATTATGCTAAGTGAAATAAGTCAGATAGAGAAAGATAAATACTATATGATCTCACTTATATGTGGAATCTAAAAAAAGAAACTAAACAAAAAACCAAAACAAACAAACAAACAAAAAAACCCACACCAAATTTATAGAAAAGAGATCAGATTTGTGATTACAGAGGTGGAGGGTGGGAGCAGGGGAAACTGGAGGAAGGTGGTCAAAAAGTACAAATTTCCGGTTATAAATTAAAGAAGTACTAGGGGTGTAATGTCAACAACATGATGACAATAACTAAGGCTGCTCTGTGATATATAGGAAAGTTGTTAGAGGGTAAATCCTACGAGTTCTTATCACAAGGAGAACATTTTTTTCCTTTTATCTTTTCTTCTTTTTATTGTATCTATATGAGAAGATGGATGTAAGCTGACCCTATTGTGGTAATCATTTCACAATATATGTAAGTCAAACCATCACGCTATATGCCCTAAATGTATACAGTGGTATAAGTCAATTATTTCTCAATAAAACTGAGGGGAAAATTGCCTGGGTCCAGGAGGCTAAGTCACTATGAATGGTCATCCTAGATGACCTGTCCAATCCTGTGGCCAGCAAGCCTGGCACAGTGACAACACACGAACCTGGCACAGTGACAAAAAAACACACAAAGCCCACTTGGAATGGGTAAGGTGGGACTTCCCCAAGAGATGCTGGCAGAGAAAAGTGACCTATCCTCTGCTACTCTATTCCAGCCACCTCCCAAATGCCTTTCAATTCCCTGCACACACCATGTTCTTCTATATGATCAGCGATTTGCACATGCCCCTGCCTTGGATTCCCTTCTCTCTTAGCTTCCTGGTGAACTTGAGATAAGATGGTTAATCTCAAAGCACTCCATGCATACCTCCACCACAGCCAGCTCACTGCCCTGGGTTCTTTATCTTTGTCTACATCTGTCTTGCTCAGACTGTGAGCATCTTGACTTCAAGGACAGTGAGTGGGTGCTCAACAAATAGGTGTTTCACAAACAAATGGATGTGTGACTATTTCACATTCAAAGGTCCCACAGCTAATGAATTACAGAGCCAAGATTAGAACCCAGTGTATTTCCCTTGGCCCAGTATTCAAAACTTGTGTAGCATTATAATTATATAAGACTCTTATGAAGAAAAGCTGTAACTTTCTCAGCTATTGCAGGAAAAGCCTTAGTTTGGGCATTAATATTGAGAAAAAGAAAAACAAGTTTCCACTGAATAAATAAATACAAAAGGCCTTAGAATGTTTTGCTGAAGTAAATTGTATTATTGGAGTTGTGATAACTCAGGAAACTTTTCTATCTTAAGCTCTTTTCACAGCCCTTCCAACAGTCAGTATTTCTTGTAAACGTTTATCCAGTGAGCACTTATTTAATGGATACTAAATAGGACTCTGATTGTACTAGTGACTGGGGACAAAAAGATAAGCAAGGCATCCCCTGCCATTGAGGAGACACAGTCAATGAAGAAATCAGACACAGCAGCCTATATGATCCTTTAACATCAGGTAAATCATGTCACTCTTCTGTTCAAAACCACCCCCTAGTTTTCCTGCTCATTTGTGGTTATCTCCAGACTCCTTATCACGACCTACAAAACCCTCACAGCATGGCCTCCCCCTACCTTTCTGACCTCATCTCCCACCACTCTAGCACAACCAGCTTTCTGCCTCAAGTTCTTGAACTCTTTCTCTGCCAGAAATGTCCTTCCCCAGGTATCCATAGTTAAGTCCCTTACTTCCTTTATAGTTCTCAAATGTCTTCTTGTCAAAAAGGGCTTTCCTGACCAGACTCCCCATCACCCAGTTCCCAGCATCATTCTCTAACCCTGCACCTGGTTTTCTTTATATTCAAGCACTTACTACTAACTGACATATGTTTATTTTTTTATGTTAGCGCTCTCTCTCTCTCTCTCTCTCTCTCTCAGACACACACACACACACACACACACACACACACACACACACACGATTGTAAGCTTCATTAAATAGGAATTTGCTGTTTTATTCATATTCAACAAATAGTTGAGTGACTGAATGAATGAATACCGAATATTTTTTATTTTATTGAAGTATAGTTGATTTACAATGTTGTGTTAATTTCTGTTGTACAGAAAAGTATTTAGTTATACATATATATATTATTTTTCATATTCTTCTCTATTATGATTTATTACAGGATACTAAATATAGGATTTAGTTATACATATATATATATTATTTTTCATATTCTTCTCTATTATGATTTATTACAGGATACTAAATATAGGTCCCTGTGCTATACAGTAGGACCTTGTTGTTTATCCGTTCTATATATAATAGTTTGCATCTGCTAATCCAAACTCCCAGTCCATCCCTCTCCCAACCCCCTCTCCCTTGGCATCCACAAATCTGTTCTGTATGTCTGTGAGTCTGTTTCTGTTTTGTAGATAAGTTCACTTGTGTTGTATTTTAGATTTCACATATGTGATATCATATGGTATTTGTCTTTCTCTTTCTGACTTACTTCACTCAGTATGACAATCTCTAGGTCCATCCATTAGCTGCAAATGGCATTTATTCTTTTTTATGGCTGAGTAATATTCCATTTTATATATATACACACACACACACATATATATACACACACACACACACATATATATATACACACACACACACACATATACATACACACACACACACACACACACACATACATATATCACATCTTCTTTATCCATTCATCTGTCGATGGACATGTAGGTTGCTTCCATGTCTTGGCTATTGTAAATAGTGCTGCTGTGAACATAAGGGTACCTATATGTTTTTGAATTATAGTTTTTTCCAGATATATGCCCAGCAGTGGGCTTGCTAGATCATATGGCAACTCTATTTTTAGTTTTTTGAGGAACCTCTGTACTGTTTCCCATAGTGGCTGTAGCAATTTCCATTCCTACCAACAGTGTAGGAGGGTTCCCTTTTCTCCACACCTTCTTCAGCGTTTGTTATTTGTAGACTTTTTAATGATGGCCATTTTGACCAGTGTGAGGTGATACCTCATTGTAGTTTTGATTTACATTTCTTTAATAATTAGTGGTAATGAGCATCTTGTCATGTGCCTATTGGCCATCTGTATGTCTTCTTTGGAGAATTGTCTATTTAGGTCTTCTGCTTATTTTTGATTGGGTTTTTTTTGTGTTATTGAGTTGTATGAGCTGTTTGTACAATTTATTTTGGAAGTTAAGCCCTTGTTGGTCACATCATTTCCAAATATTTTCTCCCAGTCTGTAGGTTGTCTTTTCATTTTGTTTATGGTTTCCTTTACTGCACAAAAGTTTATAAATTTGATTAGATTGCATTTGTTTCTTTTTGCTTTTATTTCTATTGCCTTGGGAGACTGACCTAAGAAAACATTGGTACGATTTATGTTAGAGAATGTTTTGCCTATGTTCTCTTCTAGCTTTATGGTGTCATGTCTTATATTTAAGTCTTTAAGCCATTTTTGAGTTTATTTTTGCATATGGTTTGAGGATATGTTCTAACTTCATTGATTTACATGCAGCTGTCAAGCTTTCCCAACACCACTTGCTGAAGAGACTATCTTTTCCCTATTGTATATTCTTGTCTCCTTTGTTGAAGATTAACTGACCATAGGTGTGCTCTCTATTGTGTTCCATTGATCCATATGTCTGCTTTTGTGCCAATACCATGCTCTTTTAATTACTGTAGCTTTGTAGTATTGTCTGAAGTCTGGAGTACCCAGTATTTTAATACAAACGTTTTCAAAATACACTGTACTCAATTACAACAATCATTCTCTTAAACTGCACTGATGATAGCTCTTACTAATGAGAACTGAATTCCAATGTTTAGGCTAGGGCCTGGCTCCAGTTGATGAGGTATTTCTTATTTCTAGTGAACCATTAAAGGCAAGACACTGGATCAGATGTTGAGAAGGGCACCAATGGGGTTAAAATAAGATTCAGAATTTAGGAGACTTTGGTCCAGTAGAAGAGAGAAAATCCACCTCTGATCATACAAATGCAGTCAGTAATAGGAGTCTAAAGACAGAGCATGTCATGAAGTCTCAGAAGAGAGAAAGAGAATTCTTGTTGGGAGGATCAGAGAAGACCTGAAGGATGAACTGATGTTTCACTTAAGCATTGAAGAATAGGTAGACACAGGAGAATGACAACTGCCCACAGAAGAGACACAGAAAACAAAGCCATGGGAGCATAAGAGAAAGTCTAGTCTTCCTTGACTCATGCTAATGGGAGTAGAGAATATAAAGATATAATGATCCTTTGAGATCATTGAAACCTGTGAATATGCTGAATAGTTTGGAGAGACGGGCCTCGTGGACAAATCTAACATTTTAAAAACTGGTTCTTTAGCAAAATTGAAATATCAATACTTACTTATAGAGTTTTAACAAAATAACATATTTGAAAGTACTGCCACATACTATATTTCATTAATCCTGGTTTTTGTTTGCTTATTATTCAGAAGACATTGTCTATTTATGGAAACAATTTGAACAAAGAAATGACATAATCAGAGCTTTTTCTTACTATCAAATTACCTGAGAGATCTGGTAGGATTTGGTCCTCCCTTGATCAGATGTTTTTGAAATGCCAAACTCAATTTCCTATTCCCTTGCATGTCAACCAAAGACATAATGATAACATTAGCCTCTTCTTCATATGCAAATGGACATTCAAAAACTTTTTTGAAAAAGTTATGAGGTGGTAAAACCAAACTGCCTGGGTTTGATGCTGCCTCTTCCATGCAATAACTGTGTGACCTTGCCCAGGACACTTGACTTCTCCATGCCTAGTGGTTGGTGCTGTGAGAATTAAATAAGATACTGTGTATCACGTACTTAGCACAGAGCCTGGCATACAGCAAATGGTCAATAAATATTAGTTATTGTGATGCCATTGATGTTCTCTTAGATCCTAACTAGATAAGGATATAAAATTTAGTAATTTGGTCTTTATGATTTTTATTAATAATTTAAGCTATAAAAATTGGAGATTTGAACAGTAGGATGCACCTAAGTTTGAAAGATATGAAAAATTGGACTTCATCAAAATTAAAGACCTTTGTGTATCAAAGGACATTATCAAGAAAATGAAAAGACAACCTACAGAGTGGGAGAAGATATTTGCAAACCATATATCTGATAAGGGTCTGATATCCAGAATATATAAAGAACTCTTACAACTCAACAACAAGAAGATAAACAATTCAATATTTAAATGGGCATTAAAAATTGACATTAACAGACATTACTCCAAAGAAGATATACAAATGGCCAATAAGCACATGAAAAGATGATCAACATCATTAATGATTAAAGTCATGCAAGTCAAAACCATAATGAGATACTGCTTCACAGCCACTAGGATGGCTATAATTTAAAAAAAACAGAAATAACAAGTGTTAGTGAGGATACACCTTGCTGGGGGTGATATAAAATGGTTCAACTGCTGTGGAAAACAATAATAAAGTTTAACTCATAAAGTTAAACATAGAATTACTGTATGATCAATCAATTCTACTCCTGGGTAAATACCCCCCCAAAATTGAACTTAGGTACTCAAACAAATACATGTACAAACTTGTTCATAGCAGCATTATTCAAACTAACTAAAATGTGGAAACAGCCCCAAATATCCATCAACTGATGAATGGATAAACAAGTCATGATACATACAGGCAATGGAATATCATTCATCCATAAAAAATGAAGTACTGATATATGCATGCTATAATGTGGATAAACCTAGAAAGGCTAAGTAAAAGAAGCCAGACACAAAAGATCACATATTGTATGATTCCATGTATATGAAATATCCAGAACAGGTAAATCCATAGAGACAGAGAGCAGATTGGTGGTTGCCAAGGGCTGGGAGAAGAGAGGAATGAGGAGCAGCTGCTTAATGGGGACAGGGATTCCTTTTGGGGTGAAGAAATTTTGGAACTGTGTAAAGGTGGCAGTTGCACAACACTGTGGATATTCTAAATGCCACTCAATTGTTAATTTCTAAGAAGTTAATTTTACCTTATGTAAATCTCATTTCAAAGAAATATGAAAGCAAAATGATTACTTCCATAAAAACGTTAGAATTGCAGTCTTTTCTAATTTGTCCCATTTTGTAGTCGCATAGCGTATGTTTCCTCCATCATAGCATACTAGTCCCTGTGTTCTATTTTATTTTGTATGCACATCTACTACAGGGCTCAGTGAACTATGGCCCACAGGCCGAATTTGGCCCACTGCCTATTTTTGTGTGGCCCACAAACTAAGAATAGTTTTCACATTTTTAAATGGTCGAAAAACATCAAAGCAAGAATAATATTTTGTAACGCATGAAAACAAAATACAAAATTCAAATATGTGTCCATTTATAAAGTTTTATTAGAACATGGTGACTCTCATCTTTTGTGTATTGTCAATGGCTACTTTCATTCTACAGTAGTTGACAACAGAGATTATATGGCCTGCAAAGCCAAAAATATTTACCATCTGACCCTTTACAGAAAATGTTTTTGACCCTTGATCTATATTAGATGATAAGCTTTTAAGGGGAAGAAGTAGCTCAAGCTCCTAGCCTAATGATTTGTATATCCCAGAGTTTTGATAAATGCCTCTTACTTTAACACCACTGTAAATTTTTTAGTATTCAAATGTGTGCCACAGGATTCCTGCTTCTATGTGCTAATAAAATTGAAAGCACTAATTTCCTTATATTTCTACAAAGTTTGACACTTACCTAGTTTGATATTTAGCATATGAATTCTACAAAAGATTTTTTAACAGAAATTCCGTGCTGCAGTAGGAATTTATCATACCCAAAAAGAGAAGTAATTTTGCAGTCTTTCTAAAAAATATATAAAATAGGTTTTCATGTTGAAATCTTGAAAATTATGCTAATGTGCCATTCAAACTTTAGATGTCAGTACATAAAACCATGTTAGTTTTCTAGCACAAAAATAAATTAAAGATTAAAAAGTTCTGATCCCTGGCATTCCACTCTTGAGGATAAATTCAAAACTGGTATAACATTAGTTTTTAAAAAAAGCTTCTATATTTAACATTTAATTTATTAGGAGATATAGAATTCTGTTATTTGTTTTACAAAGTGAGACACCACATATGTTCAGGAGAGTATAGGTAAAGATGTAAACACTAAACATTCCAACAGTAGATTTGAAGGAAAAAAGAAGCAAAAATAACATTAGAGACTAGCTCTTTTTCGATTGTAGGTGACAAATGAGCCAACATCTTTGTAAGATAAAATGATACTAAGCAGAAATCACTTAAGTTTCTCAGACATTTTTCTAGCAAAATTTCTTCCTTCTCTGACTTTTAATATCTTTCACTACTTATATGTCTCTGTTTTGCTCAGAAGATTGAGTTGCATGGGACTGTTGGTATAATCAATTTAGCAATCAATTCAGTGACATTGATGTGGAGTAAAGAATAGCCTATTGGGAGTTCAGAGATCTCAACCAGAAGCCAAGTGACCTTGAGCCTGTTCTTTTACTTTTCATCATCTATGATAAAGAAGGTGACTCCGTGGTTTCTGAGCATCTTCCATCCTAACATCCTGGGTGGCTAAATAATAAGTTAAATTTATTTTTGACATCGTGATTGACAAGTCATTCAACAGATTTAGGTGCATCACATTTTTTATAGTAATATATAGATTTGGGCCTTTGTATTTCTTCTTTATCAAATAATTTATGTGCACCTACTAGTGTAGTAGCCCTATATTTAATAGGACAATGTAAAAGAGTTTTCAAAGGGTGAAAAATCTATACATGTAAATTATTATTATTAAATAAAATCATACGATATTAGGGTTAGGAAGTTATGAAGTTCACGTACATGACTTTTTCACTTCACAGATGAGAAAACTGGATAAGATTTGGAGTAAGTGCTAGAGATTTGAGCTTTTCCATTATTCTATGTTGCCCCAGTTACAGCTAAAAAATGCATTCCAAATCCTTGCTGTTCCTACAGTATTTGCCTGTATTGGCTTCCTCAATCATAATGTTTTTCAGGCAATATTCTATTTTCTCACACTCTTACTTTTTTATTCCCATGGCTTGATTTCAACCTAGTCTCTGTGTCTGCAAAACATTGCATTCCCTGGTTGGGTTTATCAAACAGTTGTATCTAAGTAGTGTATTTATATTTCATCCAAGCATAAGAAGTATATGGCTCATTAGAATTCAGGGATAATAACATAAGGTGAAGAAAAATAAACAAAGATGAAATAAGGGGGAAATTTTTGTCTTATCTCAACCATTTTGATGTCAGATTCTTCTTCAAAACTATGGGTTTTTAAAGGGGAATAAATTAATCTGGCAAATTATATCTAGTTAACCAGAAAGTCAGCAACAGTAGCAAGATACTTCTGGCAAGAGTCCATTCACTCAGTCATGTTCAGCAAACATTTATGGAGCCCTATAAATAGCAAGCCAATTTAGGAGATCCTGACTGAAAGGAACAGATTAATGAGTCCCTTCCTTTCTAGGAAAAAAGTTAAGAAATAATCATTATAACTCAAATTTATTGACTCCTTACTATGTGCCAGGCTGTGTTCTGAGTATCTTACATGAATTATCCCTTTTGATATTTACAACAATATGTTATATATTATACTGATATCAAGATTAAATGAGATCCTTGACTAAGCTTCTCAACCAAGCCTGGAGCATTTTTGATTCTCACAAAATATTAATTTCCTCTCTGTCCTCCTTTTATTTCACAGGAGACATCACTATCTTTCCTTCTAGAAAATATCTCCCAGATAGAAGTGGATTTCCAGAGCTAAATGAATAATACAACCAAAAGTACCTGCTGACTGAACATAAGAAATATCCCTGAATCCAAAGGGCAGCTTAGATAGAGAAGTGAAATGAGGCTCAGCTGAAGGCAGAAATGGAACAAATGCTCATCTGAGGCACCGGGGATGGATTAACACAAGAGATGCCTGGAGATGGGAGGTAAACAGAGAGATTCTACCATAAAGCGCTGAGACAAGAAGAGGTCTGGGCTCTGCTTAGTCATGAAAAGGCTCATACAGTTGGGGAGGCCTGGCTCCAGGGAACACACTGAAGGAAGCGTGGGCAGAGGCACAAATGACAGATTTTGGAGCCTGTCTCATGATGCCCCAGCCTAGAGCCTTCAGAGCATGGCTTCCAGAACCACAGCAGACCAACACTTTCCACAGAGATGGGGAGGAAGTTGCTAGAACAAACACTGTCCTGAAACTTGCCCCAAATCTGAACCTAATCAAACCCCAATGTTTTCTTGAGGTTAGAAAAGGCCTGGCTTAGCATTTTTAAAACAATATCTATTTGCCTTTTGTCTCCCATTTGTAGCCAGAAGTGGAAGTTCTAAAAACCCATTAAAAACTTTGGGTTTTATTTTGTATTTATTTCTTTACTATATGCTTTCCCAGCCAAAACCAGAAAATGCTGGGACGGCACAAGCTCGTTCTCCTGAGATATCCAGATCAAAGTTGTTTGGAACTGCCTTGGCTAAGCAACTGAATTTTTCCATTCTTATCCAAACCAATGCTTCAAACCCTTGCAATTTACTCATATGCATCCACCTTCTCAAGTGTTCTGAGGCATTTCTTTCAGCACACATGTTGGCCTTCAAAGGATAATAAGCAATTGTGTGCTGGCAAAAGTTGCATTTTCAAGTTTGTACCCCCGTACCATCATCCAACAAAGTGAACAAGAACTTCTGGCAACTTTTTCCACTCTCTATATATTCCATACAGAGTCAAAGTATAGGAGAATATAGGAAAAGCAACATTAAAGACCCTCTTGCAGAGAAATGTATTATTTTCAGAGTATTTTGCACTGCTAAATTATCTTCTTCCTTAAGTATGGAACTCACTCTGGCCAAGTAAAATTGTAAGACAACTCATGTCATCCAACCTGCAAATTTACCCGAAAACTGGTCTCGTTCCTCTCTTAAGGCCTTAGAGAGATGTCCCTTGGCAGGGGGCAGTCACCCAAATTTGCCCTATCAGAAAATTTGCATGTTGTTGGATAACCCCTAGTTTACATTTATTACTCTATAAATCATCCTTATTCTAAATGACTTTGATCCATAGGTACGTTACCTTTCAGGAAGTTATTGTGTACAATGTGTCGCATGCCACCGTCTTAATTTTGTCTTCACAAAAAATACAGTTTATCTATAGTGATTTTGCTGTGGCAATTCTTACCTTGATTTTCTTTTTTCCATGGGATACAAGAGCAAACTAGAGTTTGTGTTACCAAAAAATCAACTCTCAGCGTACTCCACATTTTCAATAGGCTGAAGAAAATGTATGATGCTGCCCTACTCAAAGCTGCTGAGAAAACATCACAGTAATGCCCGTCCTTGCCTGTGACCTGTTTTAGCCTCAGCCTCTCTTTGGATACAAAGGTATTTCTTCAAGGATTTTACACAACCTTGGCTATTCCGGGCTGTGTATTTGAAGCCTTGTTCATTATCACAATCTTTTTTTAATGCCAAATGAAAACCATTTTTATGATCAGATAGATGAACTTCTAAGGTCAGCATCCCTGTCTCAATTACTGATGTTTCCAAAATATACAAGTGATTCTTTAGTTTTATAAACCTCCACCTGCTTCTTCCTTTCATGTAATTCACCTTTGTTCAGTTATTTTGCGCCACCCCTGCAGTGTTTTCAAATATATTTCAAATCCCCCAAGCAAACCTATTTCAGTTGATTGGCTTCAGAGAACTCTAATGCTGGCCAGGCATTTTGCTGCAACCCCATTTAGACTCAGCAGGAAGAGAAGATTTAAAAGGCAGATTACGTTTTTAGCTTTTTAAAACCTGCTTTATTAGAGAGGCTAAAAGCCACAGTGGTGGTAAGCTGAATTCTTTTGAAATACAAGCAACTTCAAGACATCTAGCGAGCAGTTCCTCGCCTGTGGGGCTCCTCCCTTTGGGTTTCAATGATGGCAGGGACCAGCTGGCTCCAGGCATTATTCTTAAGGGTCTTTGTGGGTCCAACAACAGAATCCATAAAAGCACCAAAGAGGTTTCATTTAAGGGTCAGAGGTCTTTTAAAAGCAGCTCACCAAGATTCCCACCCCTGGACTTCTAGTGGGCCATTTTGTGTGAAAGGTTTGGTTAGGTACTGTCCTCCATTAATTGTAGAGTTTGGCCAAGGGACAGTAGATAGAGAGCCATGGTGAGGATGTGAAAAGCCACTTAGAGAAGAAGAGAGAATACCTGTAGGCCAGACTCCTATGGCAGGCAGCTAGGAGTCTAAATGGATGGATAGATAGATAGGTAGATAGATAGATAGGTAGTTAAATAGAAGCCATAGCACATATCACCTTAAAACAAGTTATCAGTGCTTTCTCTTTCACTTATTTGGAGCTCTGTTTGAATTATACCAGGAGCTGCTTGTAAAGTGGCTGAGGGCCTATGAAAGGAGGTGGGAATAATGAAATTTCAAGAGAGTCAATGAGATTCCATAAGGTTTTGTTTAGAGGTTTTGAGATGAGGTGAACACGACTGGGTTTCAAGAATGTTTATGGAGAGAGTGCACTGAGAAGCAGCCTGGGTCCTATTTAAAGGCAAGACACAGGCTTAAACCAGAGATGTAGCTAGTCAGAGAGGACAAATACATGGCATCTGTGCTGCCACCCGCTCCCTCTGTGGCCAAAGAGAGTATCAACAACTAATCATAACTCCTGTGCCAAGCCCAGCCGGCCTTAGAATCCTTCTTAGCAGGCTGCTGCAGTCCTGGATTAGACTGCGGATACTCCTAAAAATGTCTATGGATAAGTTTAGAACCCAACACAAGTTTCCGTGGGTGGGGCAAAGAGGTAACAGAACTGAGTAGAGCCAGCACAGTGGGGACTATCAGGGTGTCCTGTGGAGGCTCCATGTGAGCAGGGGCAGCAGGTATTCAGCTTCAGATGTTACCCCACAGGAATCTGGGACCCGTGTGACCAGATTTTTCAAGAGTAAATAGAAATCCAATTTTGACTTGGAATCTCTTGATTTTTGAATGTTGGATCCAAAAAGAGAGGGAAAAATGAGTGCTGTGTGGGCCAAACCGAATACATATGCAGAAAAAAATGAAATTAAAATACACCAATGGGCTAGCATAGCTTCCAGGCTTAGATGAACTGAAGGAAGATTCCAGTTTGCTCTTATCTTGCCTGAATTACCTTGTTACCATTCGCAGCTTAAAAACAAAAGAAAACCGTCTCACCAGGGCTTGAAGAGGGCATGTGACAAATTGCAGAAAATCATAGCCGGCGCTCTGTGGTTGCTGAGCTCCCCCGGGTTGCACACTAGCAGAGTCCTGAAAAAGTAGGCAAACTTCAAAGGTCAAACTTTCCACGGCTTCAGAAGGGACCTTTCAACCAGCTTGCTTTTGTCCCGATCCTCCCTTACCCCAACCCTTTTTTTTCAATCACAAAGCAGTTGTCTCAAAGCTCAGATTCTGATATTGTCAGAGGCTAATGACAATGTCAGAGGCATTTGCTCCTTGCTTATTTCAGTATTCCAGCCCTCTCAGTCTTGGTCTCCCTTTGGGCTGTTTACATACAATTTCCTTCTGGGTGGAACTTTGTTTTTCCTTTCCTTCTTTTGAGGCTGTTGTTTTTTCTTAAAATAGGAGGTCATTTCAGGCAGAAATGTGTTTTCGTCTCCTTGCTTCCTCTATGGCTGGGACTGGGGCCCTTTTGGAAAGAAGGAAATTTCCACTTTGTTTACAAGGAGGGATTGGTTTTCTTTGGATATCCCATTAATTTGCTGGGTAGGGAGTTTGGAGTTCCTAGCATTATCTAAGGAGATCAGGAAGGTTATTTTAAAGGCATTTCTTTGATTTTTTTTTTAATGTTATACACTCTGCTTTTCTTATTCTTTTTCTCAAACCAGTTCATGTTTTTCCAATGAATCTAAGCTTCCCATGTGTCTGTCCCTGCATTTCAGCTCTCTATGTTGTCTTCCCAAGATCTTTAAGCTTTAGTTGTCAATCTGGATAATTTGACTAGCATTCTGGAACAATTCCAGCATGAGTCATAGCTTTATACTCTGGGTTGGAAAAGTAATTTTCCCTTTCCCTTCAAAATGCAGCCATGACCCATTACTGTTACTGGAAAAGACAGACTTGATCAGGCATACCTTTCTTCACCCCATCCTCGCATCTTCACAGGCTACATCTGTCAAGCAATCCATCGCCCATGTCAAATAATGTAAATATGCACCCAAGTGGGTGTTCTAGGCACCATTGAGAGTTTAACCTGGACCTCTGGAAGAATACATTCTAAGACAGAACATTAACTGAAAAAAATTTTCCAAGCATCCCAAAGCCAAACAGAATAAAATTGCTCTAGGTGAATCTTGTGATGACTTTAGTAGGTTTGATGCAAAAGAAATGTTAATTTTAAAATAATTTATTCAAGGCCACTCCCAATATGTGATTTATTTAAACGACCATGTTCACTAACAAATAATGCCCCCAAACCTCATTAAATGCAGTCAAACTATCAGATCTTAATTTTGATTTTTCAGTGCCATTCCATTTCATAAATGCTTTGTTTATTCTAACCCTGAGAACAAAGGTAAATAATGAAAAATAGGATAGGTGATAAGAAGGATTGAGATCAGGAAATATGTGACCAAAGTGGCTAAGGATGGAGGTTAGGACCATGGATTTGGAGCCAGATGGGTTCTCAGCCACATTGGTACTAGCTAAGTGGCCTTAGGCAAGTTACTCATTTTATCTATTTCATTTTCTCATCTGTAAAATAAAGGTAATAATAGTACCTGCTTCACAGAGTTGTTGTGGATTAGTATGTTAAAGACATAGTTAAGTGCTCACCACCAACAACACAGAAATAATTCTAACGTTTATAGGGCACTTTCTATGCATCAGGTACTGCCTTTACTTGAATAACTCTATGAAGTAGGTATTATTATTATTATCTTAATTTTACAGATGAGAACATTAGGGACCCAGAGAAGTTAAGTAACTTATCCAGAGCCACAGAGCTACTAAGTAACCAAGCCAGGATTCCAACCCAAGTGGACTGGCTTTGAGCCTAAGCCCTTAACCACTATGTAGATTTTATTATTAACGTCTTTTTAATTTGTAATGAGCCTTCATTATTCTAAGTGATGTTCTAAAGGTTATTTCTTCGTTAATTCAATTTCTTACGTTGCCTGTGACTGTATATATAGTGTTGTACACTGAACAGAGAAGTTCAAAGTGTTAATTCTGTTCTCCAAAATATAATAATAATCTCTCTCTCTCTTTCCCCACCCCCTGCCTTCATACGCACGCAAGCACACACACATATACAAACAGAGATTTGGTTATCCTCATTGGGCTCTACTTCCTAAATCAGAGAAGTAAATGATGTATTTAAAAAATATTGTCTACAGTATAAAAAAAGAAAGGGGTTTCTAATGCATTTTTGTCTTTTAGTTAACCAGGAATAAGTTATTTAAAACCTCTTAATCCTCTTAGCATTCTGGTTAACAGAGATTTTTTCTGTACAACAAAATAAATACACATGTCTGATATTATAGAGTCAAATAGCTTCAATTCCAAAAGGTACAAACTGCTCTAATTTTTAGTTTTTAAAGAAGCGAATATTTTAAAGTAAATTGTTGGCGAAAGTCCAATTTTCATTGTTCTGAGCAATGAAATTTGAAGAATTGGAAGGAGTGGTAAAGTATGACATCAGAAACAGATATATGAAAAAAGGCCAGAAGTTTGTCCCAGTAACATATTCTAATAGTCAAGAAATTAAACATCACAGGATGTGTTTGCATATGTATAACAACATGCTGTCCTCGAATAAAGCTTACATTTTACTTTACCACGTGTGACCTCATTTGATTTCTACAGGAGAAATAATATTTAATATTAGGTGAGAAGAGAGTAGAAATAGTACCAATTCATTTTATGTAGGAGGAAACTGAGGCTCAGAGATCCAATTGCTTGACCTAGGTCACACAGCTGGTTACTTGCAAAGCCAAGACTTATCATTTCCTGCTATTTCTGCTAAATCACAATTCCCACTGGCACTTTTGCTGAACTTAATTTGACAGTTTATACTAAGACCAGGATGGCTGTTCCCCAAGGTGTGAGAACCAGGAATAATTTCTGTGTGGAAAAGTCCAGAAAAAGAGGTGGTAATGCATATGGGTACACCACTCCCAAACCAGTTCAGAAGGCCCAAGGCAGTGTTGGAAGAAAAGAGGTCACTGGCAGGAGAGAGAGACATAACAAAGGGCAAGTGTCCCAATTTTCCCACATCTGACTATGCTCATCCCACATTTTATTTTGTTTTAAAACTACTGTCTCTCCAGTCACACTGCAGGGAGTGAATCCTGGCTCCACTATTCACCAACCTCTTTTTGCCTCATTTCTTTGTTGGTAGAATAGGATCCATAATAGTACTGCTTTTGTGGGGTTGATGTGAGAATTCAACAGGAAAGCTTATGTAAAAGATTTAGCATTGTAACTGATGTGTGGTGAGTACTGAAAGAACGCCAACAATTGTAATCATAATTATTTCATGCAGAGATATAAGTGGAGGAGCCAGAATTTGAACCTAGTCAACCAAACTCCAGAGACCATTTTCTTAACCACAGTCCTATACCGCCCTCGTACTTGCTCTGTGCCTTCATCTGGAAAGCACTTTTCCCAGGTACACATCGACATGGCTCCCTTCCTTTCTCCACTCAGGCCCCTGCTCAAATGTCACTTCCTCTGAATGACCTTTCCTGGCTGCCTGATCTAAAACAGTGTTCCTTGTGACTCTCTATGCCTTTAATCTGCTTCATTTTTTTTTATCACACTCATAGCAACCTGATACAAGATTGAATATTAATTTGATTGTTCATGGAAGCCTTTCTCCACCATTAGAAAGCAAACTCCATGAAGGTAGGGAGCTTGCTTTGGCTCACGTCCGTAGCCTTATTGCCTAGAATATGTCCAATCATTTGTTGCATACATGTATACATTAATAAGGAAAACACTCATTAGCAGCAGCAGCTAACACATTGAAACACTATCAACACATGAACCAAAATATGGGTAAGATCTGGTTTCTACTCTTCAGGGACTTGCACTTCAGCTGGGAAGGGGCTGTGGAAAGGTGGACAGAAACACGCCCAGCCACTATAATAGGGCATGCCAGGCTGGTGAGTGGTGCCAGACCTCTGGGCACTTACATCCTGAGTCTTATCTTCTTGCTAAGGTGCTGACTTCTCCACCAAGTCAGTCTGATAGTCTAACCTTCCCAAATGAAAAGTTCTGGAAGCAAATCTCATAAATTCAAATGAGATAATTTCGGAAAGCCATTTCAAAAGAGTTTAAGTGCTCAACCCCATTGTCTCTATGAAATCAGACATATCATTCTCTTGGGGGTGACATTCCCCAGAGAGCTGCAGATAAGGTACACTGAAGTCTACTCAAAATACATTTCTTCTCGGTCTAATCTACCCCCAAGAGTAAAGTGGGGAAGTAGATACTTTACAGTTGCTAAAGGTCCTGGGAGAGTGAAAAGCAAAATAGGCACTCAGCCTCATTCAGCCCAAACTACTGGACCTTGTCTCCCGTGTGTGAGTCATTAATCAATCCCATTAAGTTCTAATCCTTTGCCAAGCTAAGAAAACACAATCCAAACAGTAGCGAACATTTCCTCCCCTTGCCACTTACCCCTAAATAGGAAGAGCAGCCTTCTAAAAACTTCAGTCTTCCTGAGATAAGCAGGTCTGCAAAATGTCCGTAGGATTTTCCGGAGAGAATATGTGCCACATTCGATGAAGTGAGAGAACACTGCTTGATTCTGACCACTCACACTCGAAACTATTTCCATAGCCCAGATAAAGCAATGCAGAGCTACACAGGATGACATGACTAAAATAAAACAAATCATTTAAAGCATGATTTCCCGCTGAGTGGTATTGTTAGCCGTCCCATGGTGGATAACTGTTAGCTAACACAGAACAGACCCCAGGCTCTTGAATAGCAAATCCTTTTATATGACAAATGACACTGTGTTGATGAATGGTGACCACAGGAAAACAGCATGATATAATGGAAGACTACACTGTAAAAAAAAAAAAAAAAAAAGACTACACTGTACTTCATCAGAGAAGATCACCTTGATCAGGTGTGATGGACCAAAGGGATAAATAGCCACTGGGACAGTCAAATCCACACTCCCAAGCCAGGGCATAGCAGGGGCCTGATGTGGTTTATTTAAAGGGCAGCACAACACAATGGAACATGATTGGTCAAGGGTCTGGTATATGCAACGTTAAGGGTTAGGGGTTAAAGAGATAAAGATGAACACAACACATGCCTGCTATTAAGGAAGACGAAAGTACTAACTTGAAACCTTATTTAATTTGGTTTTTATAAGAATCTAGTAGGGTAGACAGAGCAGTTCTATAAACCCCATTTACAGATAATGAACCTAAGGCTCAAAGTGATAAGTGATGTGATCAAGTCTTACCCTGAGTGAGGTCTGGAGCTGGGACTTGGCTCTGAGTCCTGGGCTCTTACTACTAAATCACCCTGCATCTGGCTCCATCTTTAGACAACTGGAAAAAAGGAAGCCTTCCTTCAAACCTAATCCTGAGGTATGTTAGAATTTGACAACTCTAAACTTTTAACCACTTCAATACATCATTGCAAAGATTAATAACTTTCTTTCATAAAACTGTAGTATACTCACCTGATCAAAATAGCCAGATGATCTCAAAACAGAAGCTCTGGGCTTCCCTGGTGGCGCAGTGGTTAAGAATCTGCCTGCCAATGCAGGGGACACAGGTTTGAGCCCTGGCCCGGGAAGATCCCACATGCCGCAGAGCAACTAAGCCCATGAGCCACACCTACTGAGCTTGCGCTCTAGAGCCTGTGAGCCACAACTACTGAGCCCAAGTGCCACAACTACTGAAGCTCGCGTGCCTAGAGCCCGAGCTCTGTAACAAGAGAAGCCACCCAATGAGAAGCCCACGCACCGCAAGGAAGAGTAGCCCCCGCTCGCTGCAACTAGAGAAAAGCCTGCACACAGCAATAAAGACCCAAGGCAGCCAAAAATAAAAATAAATTTAAAAAAACAAAACATAAAAAACAAGCAAACAAACAGAAGCTCTGCTTGCATTCACAGTACAGTTCAGGATCCAAGGATGGCAGGCTGGATCCAAGGTGCCAGGGAGATCAGAGGGTTCCTGCCCTGGGTCGGATCCTAAACAGTTTTAAGTGGCCCAGAATTAGTACGTTTACTCTCTATGGTTTATAGTTGCATCTGTCTTTCACCTCCTTTACCTAGATTCCTTTCAGTGAGCTTTTACTGCACTTTTCGTTCAAATGCCATTTCCTGACATCTTTGTTCATCAGAAGGTGTTGTGCCTTCATCATTGTGATCATAGTGGCACTTTTATCTTTACTTCTATTTCTAGTGAAACGATGTTTTCTACCCTGTATTACTGTTATTTATGTATATTTCTATGTCACCTCTGAACATAAAAGTCCTTGAAAACAGTATCTGTAATCGAATATTATGTCTTAACTAACCAGCACAGAGTCTTGAATTTGGTACGTATCCAGTTTGTTGAATAAATGAATGAATCCTTCTCTGGTTTCCACTCACCCTTATATCTTCTTCCAAGGACTTCTGCCTGACTTGAGTCCAGTCTTATCTATAGCAGGTCTCTTTTTACTAGTTGTCCTTTTTATTTCTCCAGCTCCATGATATTTGTTTGTTTTAAGCATTTCTTGAGCCCATCTTGAGGAAAAGTTTATAAAATTTCCAATTCTCTCAAAATGTTACTGATGATCCAATCAAACCAGGGTTGTCATGAGTAAAGAAAAATTGCCTATCAGTATTTGAAGCAGAGATGCTTTTCCCCAGAGCCTTGAAATGCCCCAGTGAGCAAAGGCTTTAGATTTCCCTCAGTCCTGAATCTTTGGATCTACTGGAAAATTAGGAATTCCTGGCAAAATACAACATAAGGAGAGAGATGGGAGTTGGGAGAGATAGTAGATCATGTAATTCAATTTCATCATTTTACATATGAAAAATAGAAGTCCAAAATGGTCACGTAATGTATCCAAACTTACCCACCTCCTTAGTGAAAGGCCCAGAACTAAAACCCAGTTGTCCTACCCACTGGTCCTCTGGGGTATTTTTTTTTTTTATCTACCATCTCATACTAATATTTTATTTCCTGTTTTTATTGGATTGGCTTGAATCCTTGAATCCTCCTCCTGTTCTCATGCCTGTCCAAAGCACTAGGCCACTGAACTAACAGCCCAGTCCTCATGGCTCCAAGAAGCCCCATCTAGTGAGAAGGCACTCATCTCACTCCTTTGAACAGTACCATTTTCCCTACTTAGACAGGAGATCCCTATTTTAATCTGTGTGCCTGGAGTCCTACAATAACCAGCAGAGCTAAGAAATCATGCCCAGACTTATGTTGGCCAGGTAGAAACTACTCTACAACCTGTGGGTCAGATAACATTGCACTCACTCTGGCATACCTTGATTTAAGAATCAAATGGTTTTATCAGAGTCCTTTGTGATTATATTACCATCTTAGCTACCTCATTTTTCTAGTCCTACCATCTATTTTTTAATAGAAGTATGCCTTTCTCATATGTAGTTTTATATTTATTCACTTTGAGATGTGATTATTTTGTGGAATGTTACTTGAATTTAAAAGAAAAACCTATTTACGTAAAAAGGATGAATTTATCAAATTCAATATATTAGAGCTACTAGCTCTGATCAAAAGAGCCCTAGATCTGAAATCAGAAGACTGGAGTTAAAATCCAGCCCCTCACCAGTTCTGTGACTTTTGTCAATGACTGAACCTCTCTGAGCCCCAGTGTGCCCATTTGTAGAATGGAGCAAATAATCCAATGGCATAGAGTCTGGGAAGTTGAGTGAAAAGTCATTCAATGGGTCAGGTGTGCTGCCTGTTATGGTACATAGGCTCTCACTACATTTTGACTGAATCTGAAAATGCAGGATTTTCAGGAACATAAGAGCAATTTATCAGTTTCTTTCACTGTTGCTCTGGTTTCTCTCTTCATCAGCGCTTTCCATAGTGTTTTAGAAATGCCAATTAATTTTTAAAAATCAAATTTAAATGAAATGGAAAGATATCATGGTGCATATTACCAAAAAACTTATTACATGTGTACCTCTTAAGAGCTTAGTAAAGTATTCAAGAGAAATAGTTGTTAAATTCAGGCAGGACTTCCCTGGTGGCAGAGTGGTTAAGAATCTGCCAGCCAATGCAGGGAACACGGGTTCGATCCCTGGTCCGGGAAGATCCCACACGCCACAGGGCAACTAAGCCTGTGCGCCACAACTACTGAGCCTGTGCTCTAGAGCCCTCGAGCCACAACTACTGAAGTTCGTGTGCCCTAGAGCCCACATGTCACAACTACTGAGCCTGCATGCTGCAACTACTGAAGCTGGCATGCCTATAGCCCATGCTCCGCAACAGGAGAAGCCACCACATTGAGAAGCCTGCGCAGCACAACGAAGAGTAGCTCCTGCTCGCCGCAACTAGTTTGGACATCATTCAGAGAAAAACATTAAAACAGCGTGAATACAAAATCTTTCAGAGTGTATTAGAAAATAAAAAATCTACACTAAATTGAACGTTGAAGAGGTCCTGGATTCTTCTTCTTTTTTATGGGGATCAAAATGGCAGCTGAACAACCATTTTTCAGACTGAAAAAAAAGCAACATTAATGTTTTTAAATGCAATTCCAAAATAGTATTAAAGGTAATGTTATCAGTAAACACATGACCACAATCCCCATATGTTACTACAGTTTACCTTCTGCTTGTACATAGATTTCAGATAATGTTTAATCATATTTTGAATTATACTAACTCTCCCTTACATTATATTATAACTATTTTTCATTTATTTAAATGACTGCGTCATGCTGCTGAGTCTAAATTTAAGTAACTCTTCCCCTAATCCTAGACATTTATTTGAAAGGTCAATTAAATTGGGTGATTAAGAGTTGTATAAATAGTTCTTATAGATTTCATTTCAGAATTCCCCTGCATTCCCAGTCCCAGTGGCCATTTCAGTTATGCAGAGTATGACAGTGACGCGTAAAACAAAGAGAAGTAGAAGATAAGCCCCTAAAACTACTATTATGGTGGGGGGGTGGGGGGCAGTGAAGAGCAATAGAGGTACAACAAACCAAAAAAGCACCTTCTTTTAATGTTTGTCTTCAGTTATTGGACTAAATGATTATTTGGTTCCCTTGTGGATATTTATTTCATCAGCCACTTTTTCTAATTCTGTATTCCTTTTGGCCAGGTAGAAATAGACTAAAAATATGTGCAGGGAAGAATTCTGGACATATTTTAATGTGTGTCTATCTGCATTGGTTTATGTCCTGTCTTGTTATAAAAAGGATTTAAGGCAGCTCTGAAGGACTTAAGGTCTTTAACAATGCAGTTTTCTCTGTTTCTTTTTCTATTCCTAGAGCATTTCCATCAGTAATAGAAGTTGAATTATACTTCTTAGAGTCTTACCTCATATTACTAGTACATAATATTTTGATTCCTTTTTATTTTACTCTCTATAGAAATCAGCTGGACGTGAACAGTTTCATATCAACATTCAGAGGTTACTACAAATGGTCCACATTTGTCTTTGTTATATCTCTTGTGTAATTACAGCCTGGATGGAGTATTATTTGTTCAAACTTCTGAGGTCACAGAGCAGTCTTTTCTGGTTTATGTCTGTGCTAATCAGCTAAGAAACAGTGGTTTAAGTTATAAAAAAAATAATAATAAAATAAAGGTAAATGTTGAAGTTTTCTGAATGCAGGCCTTGACAATAACATGCAACTAGCTGGGCTTTGGAACTCCAACTGTATAGGACTAGGACTGTCCCATTGTTTGTTGCAATGTGAGATCATTCCATCACAATATTTGCTCTATAGCTGCATGATTTTTTTTTTGTTTCTTTGTTTTAGTATTTACTGTGAGTCAACCTTTTGTATTCTGTGCAGTGGCAGAGTGGCGTTTAGGAAATGGGAGGAAAGGTATCTGATCTCTAGCAAATATAAATCTTTGCACTTGTATGGAACTTTAGAATTGAAAGAATGTTTTCCACCTATGGCCTTCACAACAACACTGTGAGAGACATAGGAAAGGAATGATTATCCTCATTTTATAGGAATGAAACTGAAACTCAGGTTTTGTGACTTACTCAAATCCATCACAACTAGAAAATGGAAGACAATGGGCTCCATCCCAGATATTCCTGTTCCTAATCCAACCTGCTGGATTCCACCATTCACAGCTGTAATTAAGACTTTACTAAGTAATTTCCCCCTTTGAGAGTTTTCTGTTAATTTCTAGTTGCAACTTAGTTTTACAACAATCCAGGTCAAGGACAAATCTGTGTGCTTATGAAATGACTTCTTCCTTTGATGTACCTTGACTCTCCATGGAATGGACCCAACAATTAGTTCTGTCCCCCACTAAAGAGCTCATGTTGTTTGTTGAGATGGTACCCAATAGAGAGTGAGACTTCTCAAAGCAGCGAATAGATTGGGGCTTCCTAAATCACATCTTGAGGGTCAAGAAACATTACCCTCCCTGGCTGGTGGTAAATCTTCAACAAATTCAGGTGGCTCTTCTCCTAGGTTCCCATATTTCCTCTCTTCACTCAGCCAAAGTCCACATTCCTTTCCCTGTCACCACACACAGTTTGACCCCAGACCAGCGTGGCAGTTTCCTCCATCCCTTTGAGGTCACAGCCAGTGCTGCTCTGTGGACTCCCTGGCAGTGGGTATTTGGGGACAGCCACTGCCCAAGCCTTCTGCAGCAGCCCCTGAACCTTATTGATAATGAACTTGTGTTCTCCTTGGCTCCCTGGGAGGAAGACTCATCCTGCTCAGCCCAGGCCTCCCACCAAGTGTGTTACTTGAGGCCCTCAACCCAAACAGGATGGTGGTTGAGTGCTGGAAGTTACTTGACCACCATTACCTCCTCCTTGCCCCCCCACTGCTCAGTTCAGCCAAAGATGTCAGGAACCCACATCAGAAAGGTTTGAGTTTACTGTGAAAAACTGTGAATATCTTCTAAGTCTTTTTTTTTCCCCCATGCTGCTTTGAAAAGACATATGAGATAGGCCCAGTGCAAAGAGGTATTTTTGCATCTAGTCTGGGAAAAAAAAGTCCTTGCCCAAATAGCTGAGAACATTTTTTTATGAAAACCTGGGAGGAAAAACTATGAGGAAGATTGATGTCCCCATCAGCAAGGTGTACTAGACAGAGGACTGAGTTCCTTGGTGGTGGTCTGTGCAATGGCCCTGAGGAAAATATGGCTGACACTGTGGGCTAGTATACACAAAGAGAGGCCATAAAAGAGGACCCTGCCACTTCTACCCTCAGAAAATCCCACAAGAAGCAACTGCTATGGGGGACTGTTCCCAAAACAAATTCCAAATCTTGAGAGGCACCCTTAAAAAAATTAGATGTATTCCCTATATACCCATACCACCCCTATCTAGGTACTCTCACTTTTATGAGGCCTCCTCTACCATCAACACTTATTAAACACCCTCTCACATTGACACCCACATATTCATTCCTTTATTTATTCATTCAGCACCAGACTCTTTACTAGGCAGTAGGGCCAAGTAAGACCTAACATCAAGCCTTTCTGTGGGCATCCAGGATTGGGCCTGGGCAGGAACCTCTGTTCCCACAGTTACACAATCAACTTCCTTTCAATTCTTATCTTTGCCTTCATTTTCCCTCTGAGATCTATTCTCTGCCTAGTGGAATATTGGGGTGACCATATAAATTAACCAGGCTGCTATATTAACCAAGTAGTATATTTCTTCTCCCAAGTAAATTCAAACTCTTGGGTTCTTAAGAAGGCCATTCAAGAATTACCCTAATGTTAAGATCTTCAAGCAATTTGACAAATACAGGGAGGATAAGGGTATAACATGTTGGATCTATGTCCCTCAACCAATCATTGTAGTCAGTGGCTGCCTTTGTAGTTCATGCAAATGGCCAGCTCTGGTCAACAGGTTAAAACACACAAAAAAGCTCAAATTTCCTTAGGCAGAATTACTTGGTACAAATGTATCTTTTTTTATTTTCCATTATTAATGAATGTGTGTGTAAAAGTATATAAACAAATCTTTAAAATCAAGTAGGCTACAATGATATCATCAGGAAGAGAAAGTAAATAATAATACTGAGGCAGAATACCTCTCTGTAGATGTTGGGAAAATGAAGGGAAATAAACATCAGAGCTATATCCACTCATTATTAGAATAAACTTTCTCCCAAATAGAGATTATTTGCAGAATCATAGAGGGTAATTGCGCAGGACTTCCTAACACTCAGATGAGGCAGAGTCCAAAGTATGGTACAGACTCAAGGAACTGAAAAGTTTTCAGGATCCCCTCTTTTCATGTCTCTCTAAGAGCCAAACCAACCCAGACCAATAATAGCAACTTTTTTATTAAACATTTTCTAGGGAAATTGATTTTATATGTTGTTTTATAGTCCCATTGCAGTAGTTAAAATATATGCATCATCAAAAAATATTTCTAACATCTAATTTAAAGCTCTAGATTAAACTTAAACCTGTATTCTGGGGAGGGGGAGGGGACTGAGAAGAGGTAGAATAAAGATGGAGAGAAACAATCAGTTAGCCTCTTCTTTGTTATAGCACTGGTATTCTTGAAGCCTGTGTCTAATTCCATTTATAAAAATTTCTTTTCCATCATAAGTAATTCTAGATTAATAGGTTGGTTCAAATTAGCCATTGTCTCTTCAACTTTTCTTTAAATGTGTTAATAATAACTCACAGTAGTACGGCAAATTCTAGTCACAAAGCACCTTCTTAGGCTTTATCTGTTATCCTTTCCATTTATTCAGAAGAGACTGATGGGTGCTTTGAATATTTGTGGACAGCTGTTAATTAATCCTTTCACTAACTTGTCTCATTAAGAGTCATGGGTTTCATAATTTGAAAAGATACATGCATCCCAATGTTCATTGCAACACTTCCATAGCCAAGACATGGAAGCAACCTAAATGTCTATTGACAGATGAATGGATAAAGTAGATGTGGTACATATATACAATGGAATACTCAGCCATAAAAAAAGAATGAAATAATGCCATTTGTAGTGACATGGATGGACCTAGAGATTGTCATACTGAGTGAAGTAAGTCAGACAAAGACAAATATCATATGATATCACTTATATGTGGAATCTTAAAAAATGGTATAAATGAACTCATTTACAATACAGAGATATAGTCACAGATGTAGAAAACAAACTTATCATTACCAAGGGGTAAAGGAGATTGGAGATAAGTTGGGAGGTTGGGATTGACATAAACACACTATTATATATAAAATAGATAACTAATAAGGACCTGCTGTATAGCACAGGAAACTCTACTCAATACTCTGTAATGACCTATATGGGAAAAGAATCTAAAAAAGAGTGGATATGGGTATATGTATAACTGATTCACTTTGCTGTACAGCAGAAACTAACAAAAAATTGTAAATCAACTATACTCCAATAAAAATTAATGTAAAAAAAGGAGGGCGGCTTCCCTGGTGGCACAGTGGTTGAGAGTCCGCCTGCCGATGCAGGGGACACGGGTTCGTGCCCCAGTCTGGGAAAGATTCCACATGCCGCGGAGCGGCTGGGCCCGTGAGCCATGGCCACTGAGCCTGCGCATCCGGAGCCTGTGCTCCATAGTGGGAGAGGCCACAGCGGTGGGGGGCCTGCATACTGCAAAATAAATAAATAAAATTTAAAAAGGAGGCACAGGTTTCAAATTAAGCCAGTTGATTTATATTTCTAATGTCTGAAAAAGATGTGGAATTTTGAGGTGATGGCAGTAGTGTTGCTAGAAATAAGATTCTCCAGTTGTCTACATATTTTGAAAGGTGTTTATTACATAGAAGGGCAGTTTCTGTTGAAGGTATCTCTCCCATTTGTTATAAGATAGGTTTTCCTCCTGTCCTGGAGTTTCTGTGTTTGAGAGTCTGAAACAGGAAGTCTATCATCCACACTGATTCCTACCTGCAGCTCTAACTTTCTAGAGATCAAAGTGCATCTCTTTTCTATGTTGTCAAGAGTGATAGGCCAGAGCTCAGCACCACCAAACCAGCTTTACAACAAATGCTAAAGGAACTTCTCTAGGCAAGAAACACAAGAGAATGAAAAGACCTACAATAACAAACCAAAAACAATTAAGAAAATGGGAATAGGAACATACATATTGATAATTAACTTAAATGTAAATGGATTAAATGCTCCCACCAAAAGACACAGACTGGCTGAATGGATACAAAAACAAGACCCATATATATGCTGTCTACAAGAGACCCACTTCAGACCTAGGGACACATACAGACTGAAAGTGAGGGGATGGAAAAAGATATTCCATGCAAATGGAAATTAGAAGAAAACTGGAGTAGCAATTCTCATATCAGAAAAAGTAAAGACTATTTCAAGAGACAAAGAGGGACACTACATAATGATCAAGGGGTCAATCGAAGAAGAAGATACCTGTAGAAAATAGGCATAAAGGGATCTTTCCTCAACATAATAAATGCTATATATGACAAACCCACAGCCAGCATCGTCCTCAATGGTAAAAAACTGAAACCATTTCCACTAAGATCAGGAACAAGACAAGGTTGCAAAGACACAGACCTACTAGAGAATGGACTTGAGGATATGGAGAGGGGGAAGGGTAAGCTGTGACAAAGTGAGAGAGTGGCATGGACATATATACACTACCAAATTAAAATAGATAGGTAGTGGGAAGCAGCCGCATAGCACAGGGAGATCGGCTCAGTGGTTTGTGACCTCCTAGAGTGGTGGGATAGGGAGGATGGGAGGGAGGGAGATGCACAAGGGAAGAGATATAGGCACATATGTATATGTATAACTGATTCACCTTGTTATAAAGCAGAAACTGACACACCATTGTGAAGCAGTTATACTTCAATAAAGATGTTAAAAAAAAATAGAGTAACAGGCCATCATTGTACAGCACAGTAGATGAATTCATAACACAAAAATAATAGTACTTCTTCCTTAACTCGTTCAATAATATCAACGTTATGGTCTCAAACAATTTAATTTCATCTTTCAGGGGCAACTCATTCTTGAGCCTAAGATTACTTAAGAGAGGGATATGTTGTGGTATAATTGCTTCTGGATTAAATATTTTCCCCATTATCCATCAATTTAACCCTATTTTTGTCTGAATCTAATCATCATTTGAAAATATAGGTCATGTGAATATTTAAAAAATAAAAGAATGAAGGAGGGAGTTATTCTCAATGAACAATGATAAGGTATTTGTATTCCTTAAGTTTCAAAATAGTGTGAGCCTTAGAAATCCACTAAATATTCCAGCTGGGGACCCAATCATATGGTTGTGTAACTATTTTTCTTAAGTGAACTTTTCTGGTCAGTTATTACTACTTTCAGAGCATTCAGTTTGGTCCTTAACCAACAAAGACCAAGCATTTTAAAGTCAATAAAAAAGCATTTTCAAGAAACAATGTCATTCTTTTTTCTAATAAAATCCAAACCTTTCAGTATTTCCATACCAGATGCAACATTTTACTACTATAGATTGTACCAACTTTTCTCATAGCCAGTATTAAAACTGTACATGTGTGTACAGTTTGAGTTCCAGTTTAAGAAATATATTCAATAGAAATAATTGGGCACTACACAAAAATATATGTACAAAAATGTTCATCACACTATTGTTTATAAAGGCAAATATTGGAAAAATTAAATGTCCTTCAGTGAAAAAATCTGATGATACATTCATGAATTGAGGTACTGTATAACCACTGAAGATGATGAAATCTATCTCTATAGACAGTGAAATATGTATATGTGTGTATGTCTATGTATTTTTTTTCAGGATATGTATGTATTCAGGATATCTATAGTTGCATAAATAAATGTATGAGGTTATTTTTTTGCTTTTCTCAAAATATGTTTTACATGATATGTAGCAGAGTGTATGCATAGAAAAATACTTCAAAGAAATATGTGGAAATGTTAACAGCAATTGTACCTGATGTACACCAGCAGTTGTACCTGGGATCACAGGTAAATTTATTCTTCTACTTTATATGCTATATAATTTTTTTAATATCTTTAAAAACTATGAAAGTAAGCATGTATATCTTCAATAGTTTTTAAGCTATTTTCATTTTGGAGGAAAAAGAAGCTCTTAACAGAAAATATTTTATAAGGGTTTTGTTTCTTTAAAGGAAACCACTCAAGTCAGGAAAAAATTCTATGCACAAAATACAGTGAATTTTATTCATCAGGAGTGATTAAAGGATGGGGCATTATAGTTAAATGAGAGTAACTACATGTACTTTATGTGAGTATAGGTCACGGGCATATCAAAAAGGGCACTACAAAGTGGCTTTCATCCAAACTTTTAAAACCTTCTTTTTAAAATTTCAGCTTAGTTTGTTTTATCTGAAATAGTTTCTTTTTTTAATTGAAGTATAGTTGATTTACAATACTGTGTTAGTTTCAGGTGTACAGCAAAGTGATTCAGTTATATATGCATATTTTTTCAGATTATTTTCCATTATAGATTATTATAAGAAACTGAATATAGTTCCCTGTACTATACAGTAGGATGTTGTTTATTTTATATATAGTAGTGTGTATCTATTAATCCCATACTCCTAATTTATCCCTCCCCTCTTTTCCCTTTGGTAACCATATATTTGTTTTCTATGTCTGTGAGTCTGTTTCTGTTTTGTAAATAAATTCATTGGTATTAATTTTTAGATTCCACATATAAGTGATATCATATAATATTTGTCTTTGTCTGACTTACTTCACTTAGTCTGATAATCTCTAGGTCCATCCATGTTGCTGCAAATGGCATTATTTCATTATTTTTTATGGCTGGGTAATATTCCATTGTATATATGTACCACATCTTCTTTATCCATTCATCTATAGATGGACATTTATGTTGCTTCCATGTCTTGGCTATTGTAAATAGTGCTGCTATGAACACTGGGGTGCATGTATCTTTTTAAATTAGTTTTCATCTTTTCCAGATATATGCCCAGGAGTGGGATTGCTGGATCATATGGTAACTCTATTTTTAGTTATTTAAGGAACCTCCATACTGTTTTCTATAGCAGCTGCAGCAATTTATATTCCCACCAACAGTGTAAAAGGGTTCTCTTTTCTCCACACCCTCTCCAGCATTCATTATTTGTAGACTTTTTGATGATGGCCATTCTGACCAGTGTGAGGTGATACCGCATTGTGATTTTGATTTTGATTTCTCTAATAATTAGCGATGTTGATCATCTTTCCATGTGCCTGTTGGCTATCTTTATGTCTTCTTTGGAGGAGCGTCTACGTAGATCTTCTGCCCATTTTTGGTTGGGTTGTTTGGTTTTATGACATTAAGTTGTATAAGCTATCTGTATACTTTGGAAATCAACCCCTTATCAGTTGCATCAATTACAAATACTTTCTCCCAGTTCATAGGTTTTCTTTTCATTTTGTTTACGGTTTCCTCTGTTGTGCAAAAGCTTTTAAGTTTGATTAGGTCCCATTTGTTTATTTTTGCTTTTATTTCTTTTGCCTTGGGAGACGGATCTAAGAAAATACTACTACGATTTATGTCAGAGAATGTTTTGCATATGTTCTCTTGTAGTTTTATGGTGTCATGTTTTATATTTAGGACTTTAAACCATTTTGAATTTATTTTTGTGTGTGGTGTAAGTGAGTGTTCTAATTTCATTGATTTACATGAGGCTGTCCAGCTTTCCCAACACCAGTTGCTGAAGAGACTGTCTTTTCTCCATTGTATATTCTTGCCTACTTTTTTGAAGACTAATTGACTGTAAGTGTGTGGGTTTATTTCTGGGCTATCTTTTCTGTTCCATTGATCTATATGTCTGTTTTTGTGCTAATACCATGCTACTTTGATTACTTTAGCTTTGTAGTATTGTCTGAAGTCTGGGAGGGTTATGCCTCCAGCTTTGTTCTGTTTTCCTCAGTATTGCTTTGGCAATTCTGGGTCTTTTGTGGTTCCATATAAATTTTAGGATTATTTGTTCTAGTTCTGTGAAAATTGTCATAGATAATTTGATAGCAATCACATTAAATCTGTAGAAAGCCTTCTATTTTTAATGACTGGACCAAAACCAAAAATAGGCATCTTTGGATTCTGCAGTTGTTACTAACGTGCATTGATTGGCTGTAAACATATCCAATTCCTCCTCTCTCTTCTCACCCACAGATTCTCATATAGGAAAATGACTTGAAAGACTCTAGCCAGTGGTATTCATGCTGGGTTTCACAAAGTTGCTGACCTGGGCTTGTCAGCAGAGCACAGAAGGGCTGAGGTCCCTCTTTTCCATTTTTTAATCATAGAATGTTGCATAATGCTTCTTTTGAAAGAAGAGGTCTATGGCAACAGCAAAAACAGAAAGCTTTGAGACACACCCTTATACTACAAACAGGGAAACTGACGCCTAGATGGACTAAGTTACTTATTCACCAGAACAGAAATGCCAGGACAAGAATGCAGGATTCCTGACACTTGTTCTGTTAGTTACTATTTTCACAGCACTCGTTAGGCTCCTCACAAGAAAGAATCTCTATAGGACAAGCAAAGAACAGAGCCAGTGAAAGAGGAGTGTCTTTGTCCCAAATCTGAGGTATTCATATTCTGGCTGAAAATAATTAGCAGTGTTTCAAACTATTAAGATTCCTATGGAAGGCAGCAAACCAAAATATGAAAGTCTTTACAATATCTAATGCAATACCTCTGAACAGCCATTGTGTTAAATGTCACAAGAGATTTTCATCTTAGTATTTAGTGGCTGGCAGGAGATGACTCAGTGCCATGGAATTTAATTTTAAATTGTTTTCAAATAAATTCACAAAGTCCAATAGCATGAAACCTTGGAAGGTGACGGGGTGGCTTTAAAGATTTGAGAGTTTTTAAAGCCATATATCAAAGGTTCCCTCTGACAGTTATGGGGATTTATCGTGTTCTCAACCTCAATTGTTTCTATAAGCTCTCAACCATGATTCCCTATGCAAGAAAATTAAGTTTGGATATCTTGCCATCTTCGCCTGCCTGGGACCTCAAAATATCTAACCCCATGTACCTAGAAACTGCTCAAACATTCCTTTCTAGGGGCTGTCATTAAATCCCCATTTTCTGGATAGGGACACAGAGGGTGCAACCATTGGTCAAGGTTACCCAGTGAGTCAGCGGCAAAGCTGGGAATGCAACCCAGACTTTCTGACTCCCTTGCCCGTCCTCTGACCATCAAACCACATGCTTCTGACCAGGATGAAACAAGCTTGTCTGTCTCAGCATTTGGAGGGAGCTGAGTCAAACTGCAGTTTATCCATTTCCCTTTCGAACATTCATATGCCATTTATTTCATCGGCTAATGGACAAATGGCTCCAGATCATTTTTCACTCTCAAAAACTTATTTTTTATTAATTTTTCAAGGAAAGGCCATCTTAATTTGGAAAAGCAAGAAAGACCGCTTTTTTCCCCCCATCGTATCACATTGTGTAACACTGACAGTGTGGCTGCTTCGAAAACCCACAGAAGCTGTTTCCTTTGCCCTGCCGATGGCCAGTTCCTTTGCCAGCTTCTCCATGTGGCCTTCCTTGTACTGGGGTCGGGCGTCCCGTGGTTCCTGGCAAAAGCAGGTCCCATGGACAAGCCAGGCCTTGACGTGGCTGTTCCTTCTCCTGCTCTTTTTTTTAAATCTCTGGCTACACTGGGTCTTCGTTGCTGCGCGCGGGCTTTCTCTAGTTGTGGTTCGCGGGGGCTACTCTTTGTTGCGAGGCACAGGCTTCTCATTGCGGTGGCTTCTCTTGTTGCAGAGCACTGGCTCTAGAGCTCAGGCTCGGTAGTTGTGGCGCACGGGCTTACTTGTTCCGCAGCATGTGGGATCTCCCGGACCAGGGCTCGAACCCTTGTCCCCTGCATTGGCAGGCGGATTCTTAACCACTGAGCCACCAGGGAAGTCCTCTCCTGCTCTTTTAAATGCTCCTTGACCACAAGAGAACCCAGTTCTCCCACCAGCTACATCCCACGTGCCACTTGAAATGCAGTCAGTGGTGACGATCCAAAAGGGCGCCAGCCAGAGTCCAGAGCAACTTTACTAGGGACTAGGGAAAAGCAATACCAGGTCTCCTGCCAGTGAGTACCATCTGCTGCCAAAGACCACAGCGGGGAGAAAGGTTTTTAACACTCTGAGCAGGGGTAAACGCTCTCTCTCTTTCTTGCAGCCCATAAAATTGTTTCTCCCAGCATTTTATACCTGTCATGTTTAATCATAAATATTTCTTCCTCGAAATGAACTAAATTGTTTACTCCCAAAGACCTGTTGCCATTTGGGGGACAACTTTCCAAACTCTGGGTTAGGGTTTTTGACCAGCCTGCTCCATGCCCTCTCCTTCTGTTGGCAGCTCGTCATCATGCTCTGCAACGACTTTGCTCCAGAGGCTGTCAGCAGAAGCATGGAGCAGCAGAGAATGGAATCGGGGAGGAGAGAGGTGTGTCGTTATAGTGCTATCTAGGCTCCTCTTTCTCCTCCCTTGCCTTTGTTAAACCTGTCTAGTCCAGGCCAAGCAGGCCGTGGTCCAGTGAGATTCCCTGAAGTCTCCTCAAAATGTAGTGCTGTGCCCTAGTGAAGTGCCGCACCTTCCTCGGTGCCCAGCCGCCTGTCCTCTGACTGCAAGAGACTTGAGGGCTGAGGCTATCTCACTACATTTCAGAACAAAGTCCCCACAGACACACAGGGTGGCCTGAAGTCAGTCTCCCTAAAGGTCTTAAAATTGTAAACACTTAAAAAGCTGATTCTGCTTGTCATTCCCATCACACATGTCTCCAAATGCATCATATCCTCCTATTCTCTAGCTCTTTCTGCACAAGCCATCAGGCACTGTGGTCCCATGAGAAGAAATAAGTTTGCTTAATGTGACAGCACTGGGATGTACTCCAGGGAGAGTGACAACATAATTTTGTTTACTATTCACTCCAAGTTCTAAAGAAGTAAACTTCATTAACTTTTCTGATAAAGCACAAAGACTCTATTATTTGCCTTACCCACAAAATTAAAAAAGGAAAAAAAAAACTTTGATGTCTCCAAGAAGGCAGGCTTTTTTTGAAGTTTCTATTGCTCTACCCAGGTGATCTAGAGGCTGATATTGCTTCAGTTGGCCTCTGACCTCTGATGGAAACGCCCAGGTCGGGGATTCTGTGCAGTGCTCAGCCGAAGCCTGTCTGCCTATCCATGTAGATTTAATGGTCCACCTGGCAGCTCGACTGCTGGAACAAAGAGGTTTTACATCTCTGGCTAATATTATGTATATATTTATATATAGAGAGATATGCATTTAGATAGATAGATAGAGATTTTTCATTCACAGGGTAACAAACCTATGCAGATAGGTATTCAAAGCAGCCTCTCAATCAGAAAATAAGGGACTTAAAAATATAACGTGGCCCATGGAAGCCTGACTTAAGTCATAGACAGGCCTAGAGAGACTGAAGCCCCATGAGAGGAGAGTGGGGAGGACAAATCAGCCTGGCCCTCCACCTTCCAAATGTGAGAGAAGAACTTATGGGCCCTGTTTAGGCTTGTGTCTTCTTGATTCTCTGTCCACAGGGTAGAAATCTGCTCTTAGATAAAAGATCATGAGAAAAACTATCTGGAAAAATGATAATTTTTAGAAAACTGCTTTCAGTTAAAAAAAAATTAGCTAGAAAACCAAACCAAACCCCCAAATTAGATATTGGACCAGATTACTTTATTTTTTTATACCCTTTTTTCTTTCTGCTGAAAGGAAACGGTCGTGTATATGAATGTGTCAGCAAGCACAGGCCCCAGCCTCTGACTGCTCAGAGAAATTAAACTGCTTTCAAAGGGAGTAGCAGGCAAGACCGCCCAAGAAAAGGAGTTTAAGGCCTTTTGCATTCATTCAAATTTATTTGGAGCACAGTAGATCTCCCATATATGTCAAACAGTCATCTTTTCTCCTTTATTTTAAAAGTGGCATTTGAAGATCTGAGAGTAAAGAACAATGTGAAAGTTTCCTTCACATAACTTGTTCTTTTTCTTCCCCCAGCCCCCCAATAAAATGGTGTTTATGGCTTAATATTACAGAGCTGGAAAGAAAAGATGTGAGTGGGAAGACATGGGATTTAAAAATCTACAAACTGTAGAAATAGAACTATATTTGGAGGTCGAACTTTTTTTTTAAAAAGGCAAACTTTGTTTTTTGATTTAATTTTTTTACTGTGGTAAAAAAATATATATAACATAGTATTCATCATTTTAGCCATTCATAAGTGTACAATTCAGTGGCATTAAATTCATTCACAATGTTGTATAACCATCACCACTATCTATACCCAAATTTTTTTTACCATCTCCAATAAAAAATATCTATGCTCTGGGAATTCCCTGACAGTCCAGTTGTTAAGACTCGGTGCTTTCACTGCTGTAGGCCCAGGTTTCATCCCTGGTCAGAAATTAAGATCCCACAAGCCGCGTGGCACAGCCAGAAAAGAAAAAGAAAAAATCTCTGCTCCTAGTTATTATTTAACTAGTCCAATTCCCCTGGTAACACCTCTATTCTTTCTTTGTCTATGAATTTGTGTATTGTAGGTATCTCATATAAGTTGGAATCATACAGTATTTGTTCTGTGTCAGATTTATTTCACCAAGCATAATGTTTTCTAGGTCCATCCATATTGTAGCATGTATCAAAATGTCATTTCTAAAAAAAGCAAACTTTCACCTGTAAAGAGTCAGAATTTTGATCTATTTTCTTCTTATTTGCAGCCCTTGTTCTCTGGAGCTTGTTAATGCTCCATAAAGGAAAGCAGAGGTCTTTGATCTTATAGGGCTTTGCTTTACTTACCGTCTTCTGAGCACTTGCAAGTCTTTCCTTGTTGACTGAGAAGCCGAAGAGGTTCTGGATTTTGTTTTTATTTTGCTTTCAGATCTTCTGGTACTGTGAACTGACAAGCTCCTCTCTTAAAACCAAACGACTGAAAAATCTGACACTGAGGCACTTACGGTCAACCTCAAAAGCACATTTTTTGACCCTCCTTGACCTGAATACTTGTAATTTTCCTTCAGTTAAACTGAGGAGGGGTACAATGTGTAGGCAATGGGCATTTTACACAACCCACGTTCATGACTCCTCCCTTTTTTAATCACCTAGTGATAAAAAAGTCTAGTGTTTCTCAATCCCAATGGGACAAACGCCACCTTTTACAAATATTTTGTTAATCCCCCTTTAAAATCGTAAAATGAAATTCATAGGCAATATAACCTATATACACCCATTACTTTTTTAAAAAATCAAGACAATGCCTTAAGCATGATATAAATTAGAAATAAAAGAACAATAATTTCTAATTAAATGATATATATTCCAGTAATACGTTTCCCAATTTGCTTGGGAATAACTACATTGAAAGACATAATAAAGTAGTCAGAAGCTGGCTTTTAGAGGGAGAGTCACTCTTGAATTCAACAACTACAGATACAAACGAAGACAAGTGTGTTATATAGACAACTAAATCCCTTGAGTAATGTTGCAATTTTCCAACAGTTATGCAAATTTCCAAATCAATGAACAACTTAGAAAAAAGTTCTGGACAGAGTATAAAGTTTTATTCTTAGAAAGTTTAGGATATGTTAAAGCTGTAATAAAATATATTGTGCTTGTATGTAAAATGGAGTTAGATTTTCAGTTCAAATAATGCACGAGTTTGTCCACATTCATGACTATCCAGCTGGACATACGAAAGTCATATATGGAATGCAGAACAATTCTTTGTGCAGGACTGCCCCAAACTTGCATAACATTGACATCCCTAACATTTGCCCAGTAAATATGAATGGCCCCCAATCAGTGTGACAGTCAAAACACCCACAATTTAAAAAAAATAACCCAGAGGTAGAAGTATAACTGGTCTAGTCTTTTTAGAGGTGGGAAACCAGCAGATAATTTTAAGTGCCTCTAAGAATTCCCAAGTATGTTTACATGCCCCATTTCCAGAGTGGGGTCTGGAGAGAGAAATGCTCCAGGGACAAATTCGGCAGGGATGCTATTTGGGTGGTTGCCGTTTTTGGAGTGATTTTCTCATGTCCTTGCCCATGCCATGGGCCTGAGAGCTTACCCTTTGCCTTTCTCTTTAGACGCTCTGTCCACCACCACCTTTGCCAAGCTTCATAAATGTAGGAAAGTACATAAACAATTTTACTGTGGCATGGTGGAAGCTCTGGGGTTGAACATGCAAATTATGTCGTTACAGCTTCAAAAAAGGTTCAGGCTCTTTCCTCCATTTCATTTTCCCTTCTAAGTTCACCCTTAATTGCAGACTCCAGACCAAAGCTGCAAGTCTTGGCATAGCTCCCATACTATTAAAAACTCTAAGAATTCCTTTCTATATGTGTCTCCAATCCTACCTCCAACTTGGTTCCGTGCCCACACTAGTAGTTTGTCTGAACCAAACTTGGTGGCTTCCTGCATTCTGTGCTACAGTCACCCTGGAAACTGTACTTTCCACTCTCCATCAGGACATCCCTGGGCATCTCTCAAACAATCTTGCCACATTTCAAAAATATGTTCTAAAAGAGCCAGATTCCTTCTATGCCTCCACAGAATCTAAAATTTTTCTCCATCCCCCATCACTTATGTTGTCTGCTCAGATCCTCAAGATAATCCTGTAAAGTAGATCAGGGAGATAGCATCTTATCACTGAGGTTCACTGAGGTACAGATTAATTGATTTGCCAAAGTCACACAGCTAATAAGTAGCAGAACTGGGAAAATAACATAGATTTGGGGTTACTTATTTGTTTTTGTCTTTATTTTCTTACATTTAATTCAGTAGGATTTTCCGGGATTATTTCACTAACTCCATTAAAATAAAAAACTCTTTGGTGCACTATGTCATATTTACCGTTTCCATACTTATTTGAAATTTTGCAGATCTCTCCAAAAGCTTTCTTGCTTTTCTTGCTGTCAGTACAGTCAGAAAACCCCTCATTTTCTAGTCTATCATCATATCCCCAGAAGTGCCTCTGCCCTTCAGATGGTTTAAGGTGCCCTTCCTTTGACCCTTTTCACCATTGTTATTTTTTCTGGATACACAGAAACCAGAATTGCCACACTGAAAGATATGTATGGCCTACATTTTGGTAACAGAGGAGTGATAATATTTTCTTTTTTATTTCTGAAGCATATTGTAGGCAGAATACTCTGAACTTGAAGCTTCTCAGAATGGCAATTACTCTGTTCACCATTCACTGAGGCCCCAACTTCCCATGCATTTCACCCTGTTCCTAAAGCCCTGACTGCTCTTCAGCCTTCTCCTGTCCTAAAATCCCACACAGACTTCAAGACCTAGTTTGCGTGCTGTAGCCTCTATGAAGCTTTCTTTAAATTTCCAAAACAATCCCTCTATTTCTCCCATAGCACATCATCTAAAACTTGTTTAGCACTTATTTAATTCTACAGGATATTATAATTAAATGCTCACAAAGGTTTGTTTTATATTCATTCTTATTTATGCTTTGCATTAAATTTCACACATTTCCCTGCTCATCATTGAGATTGTATCTCATTGCTTCTTCCTGACTTCATGTTTCTTCTTCCTCGTATAAACTGTCTCTGAGAGGATCTGTAAATGGTAAATTTTTTGAATTCTGTTTCAATTAGGAAATTTTTGTCTGCAAGTAACAAAAATCCCTACTCAAATTGTTTAAAAACATAAAGGAATTCAATTATCTCACTTACCACCAGGTCCTGAGATAAGTGCAGCTTCACAAGCAAAGACATCACGTAAAGGATAGTTTCTTCTCGCCATCCCACTCTGCCATCCTCCACCTTTCTATTCTGCTCTGGGGTTGACACCCTTCTTGACAATGCCTGCCACAATCCCAGGAATCACTGGCAAACTTGACAATGTCCAAGGGAAGAGCACTCTGCCTCTTTTCCCTATGATCTCTTGAAAGGAAAAGAGACCTTTCATATAAGCCCCCTGGCAGATTTATCCTCACATCTTATTGGCCAGGACTGAGTCACCCAGCCCTTTCTGTAGGTACTAACCACTGTCAAGGGGAATGGGCTTACTATGATTAGTATAGACTAATTAAGATTTACCCTTTGTCAGGCCAGAAGGTAGGGTAAACAACACTATCAACTTGGGACATAGATAACACTTGGTTTTTGGACCACACTTACAGGAAGAACTTTCCAGAATGCACTTAGTCCCCATAAGAGAGTTCTTGAACCAGGCAAAGCAGGATGCACCATGGGTAGTGCCCTGGGGCAGAGAGCTGGTGCCTGTGCTGCTTTAGCATGTATAAAGAAGCGAGGGCAGGAATACTTAACCAATCCTATAGCAACAGGAGTTTTCAGTCAGAGCACTGGTCTTGATGGTGAGGATATGTGGAAGCAGGACAACAGCCACCTGGAGGAGTTTTCTTTCCAGTTCTGGTGTCAGCTAGAGATCTCATAGTTCTCCTTACTGAGCTATCTTTTTGCTCGGTTACCTAAGGGAACAGGGTGAGAGAATTTGTCTTGCCTCATCCCTGAATCACATGGAGGAAGAATGTACACCTCAGTAAAAACAGGGCTCTACCAGCAAGAGAGAAAGCTCTTTTCAGTAGGCTATTGATGTGCCTTATACCTTGAATGCTTGAAACCCTTACCGACTATGGTTAAATCTTAATTTTAGAGTCAAAAGTTCTTTTCCTTCAATTCTCTGATGCTTTTGCTTCACTGTCTTCTCTTACCCAGTACCGCAGATGAGAAATCTGTGGGTTATCTGTTTTGATTCTCTGGAGGAGCTTTTGCAACTTTTTAAAATCTTTTAAGTATGAAAATGTCATAATTTTGTGCGAATTTGTGAGGTTGTTCATCCTGTTTGGCACACGGTGTTACCTTTCAATCTAAGAGCTCTTTTTTTTCAGGTGTTATTTATTTGTCATTTACTTGAAGATTTCCTTCATTATCTCTATTTTATTTCTTCAGACTGGCCCAGGGGAACCATGCATCATTAAACAGGCTTTAAAATTTGCAGATATCTCATCCAAGTCTCCCAACTTCTCTTGCACATTTTTACCTATTTGCTGTTTATGCTCTCTTCTGTAAGGACAGTTGACCCAGTTTTTAGCTCATTATTTAGCTCTTTAGTTTTTCTTTTCTGCTGTTCAGTCTTACATTTAGTTTTTCTAATAAACCTCATTATTGAAATATAACATGCATAAAGAAAAGTGAATAAATCCTAGGTGTACAGGTTGATGAAGAATCACTAAGTGAACAACACATGTGTAACCCTCACAGGTGAAGAAGAAGACAGCACCAAGAATGTTGTCTTTGCTTCTTTTTTTCTTTTTAAAATTAATTAATTAATTTTTGGCTTTGTTGGGTCTTCGTTGCTACACGCGGGCTTTCTCTACTTGCAGTGAGTGGAGGCTATTGTTCGTTGTGGTGCGCGGGCTTCTCATTGCGGTGGCTTCTCTTATTGCAGAGCACGGGCTCTAGGCATGCAGGCTTCAGTAGTTGTGGCACGAGAGCTCAGTAGTTGTGGCACACGGGCTCTAGAGTACAGGCTCAGTAGTTGTGGCACACAGGCTTAGCTGCTCTGCGGCATGTGGGATCTTCCCGGACCAGGGCTCAAACCCATGTCACCTTCTTTGGCAGGCGGGTTATTAACCACTGCGCCACCAGGGAAGTCCTGTCTTTGCTTCTTTAATATATAGGGTATATATTTCTGATATGGAAACTTAGTAAAGTGAAAAAATAAAGAGACAGCGGAAAGTACTGCTAGAATAATCTTTAACTTAGTTTGCAATTCAAGCCAAGTGTTCATTCTGTAAGTACAGCCATCTGGTCCAGGGCAAAGAAGGGTTTTTGTTCAAATGAGAAAAATGTAAGATCCTCCATCTCTATCATGATCCAGTTCACAATGATATTGCCGACAAATTTTCTAATTATTCCATCTTACTCATATGATTATTTTCTCACTCATCTTCCCTCTCTATAATATTAGTTCATGATTTTTTTATGGTCAAACCAAAGAAAGTAGAAATTTTTCTGAACACACCCTCTGCTAAAAATCTAAGGATGGATTATTGTGCAAGGACCCTGCTGTGGCTAAGCTCCAGCCTGAAAAGGGGAGTTGGAAAGGTTAAAAGAAAATGACTATCTCCTCTCAGTAAGAGATGCATGGAAGTGTCCACTCTCCCTAGACCATCAAGTAAACTAGCTCGCCCATGCCCTCAGGAGTAATCTGGGAGGAAATGGTAGAGAGGTATCCTGTCTTCCTAGTCTAATGCTCTGCTTGCTGCCCCCAAAGTTATCATCATTCATTCTTCTTGTTGAGGACTGACCGTCTCAAGAGAAGAAAGATCTCAAGGAATTGATCACAACTTGCAGCTCTTATGTGGATTCAGTGAAGTCTCAACAAATATCCAGGTCATTCAGTGGCTGGAAATCTATATGATTAGTTCAATTCAACAGATGCTTTTGTAACACCTGTCATTTTTTTTTATTCATTCAACAAATATTTGTCAATCACCTACTCTGCACCAGGCTCTGTTTTAGGAGCCATATAATGGACACAATAAATAAGATGAGACCCTGCTTTGAAGGAAATTCCAATTTAGTTGGAAGGAAAAGGCACACAGAAATAATGAAAACCAATAACAGGAAAAGGCATGTACCCTGGAGCAGTATAAATAAATAACACTGGGGGCAGGACGAGGGAGGTCAAGAAAGGGAGATCATACTCAGATCAGTAAACCAGGATGGCTTCATAGAAGATCGCATTTAACCTTGAAGCTAGGTAGGAAGTTGACAGAGATGCAGGAAAGCAGAGCGTTCCAAGAGAGAAAACTGCATAAAGAAAGGCATGGAGTTGAAGGTAGGCAAAATAGTTGAGTGTGGCTGGAATGAGAATAGAGACAAATAAGCAGAGGTAGATTGTTTTTTGAAAAAGTTGGTCTATGTGCACCATACGTATGGATCACAGTCCTAACCGATAGTCAATGGAAGCTGTAACATCCAAAACAAACTATTTTATAGAAGATATAGAGCTCCTGGTTAAAAGTAAATGATATTTTTGTTAATCCAGTATAACCTGGGTTAAATGCAAAGTGCTAAGATGAACGCTTTCCTCAAGGAATCCTCTTTTTAATAAAGGAATTAGAGGAACCAAAAACTTGCCCAGTTTTCCTAGATAAAAATATGGATAAGTTAAAGTAAACATTAATGATGGAAGAGTTAGTTCTCGCTGAAAGGAACATGGAAGGCTCTGTGGAAAATGCACATTTAAGCATGGTTTTGAATGATGGGCCAGGAACTGGAGAAGATGGAAGTGAAATCAAGCTCCTGGTTCTATATTTGTAATGCTCATGGACAACAAGCATGGAGCTTGTGAAATCACTTGCCCTCCATAGACATAGCTACAGAAGCACTCTGACCCAGCCAATTAACTGTGGGTATCTAATGAACGTTTCATTAGCATAAATTGCTATGATGGATAGAAACTTTATGAATCCTATGCAGCTCTCTAGGCATTTAAATAGAGGCTTTGTTTGTCTTCTGAAATCATTATCACAAAATAGAGGAATATTTACAACACAATAGTAGAGGAAGGCTAAAGTGGGGTAGTGACCATAGATGAGGTATGGGCAACATGTTCTAAGGCCTTAAATGCCATCTTAAAAAGTTTAGCTCTTATTCTAAACACAATGGGAATCATCAAAGCATTTTGAACCAGGAGCAGGCTTTCACTTTAGGAAAGTCACTCTGACAGTTGGAAGAAAGAAATGAGTGGTAGGTGGGCTGAAGACCTAGCACCCAGTCAATATTCCACTATAGCTGGGCAGCCAGGGCAGGGTGGGCTCGTAACATGGCATAGTAACTAAGACTGGTTTCAGAGCTGGAGAAAGCACTTACTGTGAACCATCTGGTTACGTCGTTAAGGTCCCTCACCACCCCCTGTTTGTCAGAACACTGCTCAAGCCAATTTTTTAAACCAAAAGGCTTAGGAATAAGAATATCACATACACTGAGGAAATTTTAATTTAACTTTCCTGAGAGTGGGAAACCAACCTCTTGCAAAGTTCAGCACATTCCTCAAAGCTGCTCTCACTTTCCTGCCTCGCTGAGTCAGGCAGCAAAAGGGCTTCGTTGCTAAGACAACTCCATACAAGGCCCTCCATGCCGCGCTGCCCTCTGCAGCCATCTCTGGCCAAACCCTTTGGGGTTGCTTGGAAAATTACAAACCAAAACTGGCAAGCCTACTTCTTCACATATCTCTTACAGAAATCCCACTTAGATATCCCTTTCTATCAACCACTTTATTTCTGTTGTCAGTCTCTCCAGCCCCAAACTCTTCCTTCTTTGAAAGGAAACATGGGCTTTCCAGGCAAATAAGATTTTATTTCCTGATATTTTCAGACCTCATTTCCTATTCTTCTGTTTGTTTGAAACTTATCTAAGGAAGGACTAGAAAGCAAGGGAGAGAAGCTGCATCTGATCTACTATACGTCACTCAGGGCTGGGTGCTCTGATGCATGAAAGTACCACATTTAAATGCATTTCCTTGTTGAAACATATGACATCATATATTGAATAAGAGCAATATAGAGCATCTGGCCTTCAAAAAGGTATCTGGCAAAGTTTCAGGATAAGGAACAAGGTGAAGAAATGGGGACTGGCTAAGGTTATGTGGTTAGAATGATTCAAATCTGACAATACCCAGAGGATGTTGATTAATGAACCACTGAGATTTTGCAAGAAGGGCTCTATTCTTAACCCCCTCCTGTTCATCAAATTCATAATCACTTGGATAGCAACATATGCTATTAATTTTGCAGATGACTGAATACATTTAGTGCAATGCTAAGCACTTAGTAATTGCTCAATAAATGTTTGTTGAATTTAATTGAGAGGAAACTGTTGATACTTTACATGACAGAATCACAATTCTAAATTAGTTCATTAGGCTGAAAGAAAGTAAAACTACAAATACAATAATATTGAAAAGGGATGGATGAATTTTGTGCTCTTGGGCTCAAATAATCAATGGTACAACTGTAGGACTGAGAAAGCCCAATTTAACATATGAAAAAAAATTAGAATTTAGTTGACGATAAGCCAAATATGAATTAATAGGCTGCTTTCCTCTCCTTACAAAAGTAATACAGGCTACATAGCATCATGGACAAATCAAGGGAGATAACAGGGTTTGCCATTGCACTATTTAGACAACATCTGGAAACTGTGTTTCATATTAGGCACTGTGTTTTAAGAGGATCATTAATCAAGAAACTGTGTCCAGATGAGAATGGGCATAATGGAAAGGGGCTCCCATGAGAAAAATGTAAAGACATTTGGATTATCTGTCCAAATTATAAAACAAAATGTATGCAGGTGTAGGGGTAATAATAGGATTCTTCATGATAGCTACTTTCACATGTTGAAAGGCTATCATATACAAGCAAGATTCACATTATTCTCAGTTGCTCCAGAGGGCTTAGCTTAACTAAGCTAAGATTAACATAGCTTAACTAGGACCTTGAAAAGAGTGAAAACAAAGCAAAGTTTGGCTGTAGATAAGAAATAATCCTTTACCAAATAAAATAGTCAACAAATGAAACAGTGAGTGCTACAAAGTAATATTGAAAAGCAGGTTACTTTTAGAGAGAAGTATCACATAAAGTAGTTTGTTGGATTTTTTAAAAGGACTCTATATTTTGAAGTCCCTTCCGTCTCTAAAACTGCCTGATTGTGATTATAATTATATTGTCTGAAAGCAAAAAACAAATAGTGGTAAACCACCATCAATCAACTAATCATCATGCAGATCAATATGACACATGAAATATTCATTCAGCTGAATTCCACAAGTAATTTTTGACTGCTTCTTTTGTACTAAGCACTTTGTAGGCACTAATTTTTTAATTGAATAAGACTTAGTGATTTACCACAAGAAGCTTACAATCTTGTGGTGAAGAATGACCTAAATAGATAACTTCAATATGTTTCTTAGGCACTTGCACTAGTTTCCAATTGCTACTGTAATACATTACCAAAACTTAGTAGCTTAAAACATTCACAATTTTATTGTCTTACAGTTCTGAGAGTCAGAAGTCTAAAATGGGTGTCACTAAGTTAGAATCAAAATAGCAGGGCTGGTTCCTTCTGGAGGCTCTAGGGGAGAGTCTGTTTCCTTGCCTTTTCCAGATTCTAGAGGTCACCCATATTCCTTGGCTTGTGGCCCTATTCCTCCAAGTTCAAAGCCAGAAATGTCAGGCATAGTCATTCTCACACTGCCATCTGTCTGGTTCTCTATATTCTGCCTCCCTCTTCAGAACTTAAGGACACGTGATTATGTTGGGCCCACCCAGATAATCCAGGATAATCCCCGCATCACAAGGTCAGCTGATAGCCATGTAGTATTTAACTCAGTATTGTCACATATTCTAGTTTTTCAAGGGAAGCTGCAGATTTGGATAGTTATATATAAAATACCAGAGAATTTTATACTGCAACTCTTATAAAATATATCCGTGGACCAGATATGGCCCATAGGCTACTAGTTTGCAACCTCTGGTCTCAGATGAAGAAAGTTTTTGACTGATTAACCAGCAGTTCTTAACCTGGAGTCCAGGATAGAATTCAGGAGGCCAGGAGCCTAAATGTGGAAAAAAATGTATCTCCATTTTTATTTATATAACACAAATTACATATCTTTTAAATATCTGTTTAAATATCTTTATGTTAAACAATAGAAAATAAATTATATGCTTTAGTTTTTACTAACCTCCAATAGAAATTTAGCATCTCCTTATTTGTGAATATCAGCAACAAACTGCAGTAGTATTAGGAATACCTGTAGCTATCACCCATGGAAATTACAAACACTTTTATGTTACATCAGTGTTGCAACATTTCAAAATATCTTCTATGCTCACCACTACTTTGAAATTATGGCAATTTGTAGATCCATCCTAGATCTACTTGTTTAATGTATTAATAAAGCAGCACATATAATACCATATCACGAATTTGCTTTTATTTAAATATTTTGATAATTGTATGTCATTATATTTGGTTACTTTTACCATGCTGTTTTATTTTATATATTTAGAAAGATTATTCTGAGAAGAGTTCCATATGCTTCACCGGACTGCGAAGGAGTCCATGGCACCTGCAATACACACACACGCAAACACACACACACACACACACCCCTTGAGCCAAATGAGGGGAATGAAGGAAAAAGGCAAGGAGAAATACAGCTCCAAGCCAACACTCACAACTGTCCAGCTTAGTTTACACTTTGATAAAATGTTAGTATGTGCCCAGGGGGCCCTTGTCAATCTCTGTCACTGAAGCAGTGACATTAACTCTTTCAGGCTTCGCAGGTACTGCAGTTAAGTCTAATTTCAACTACCAGGAGTGACTTGAGTCTTGGTGGAAACTGAAGCCTGCTGTTGTTAAGCTCTATTATTAAAGTAATAGCATCTTGTTCAGTTAATAGGTCGCACAGGAACGTCATGTAGTTAGACATGAAGATTTTTTGTTTAGGGCTCGCTGGGCTGAGGAGCTACTGAGTGTTTGCTTGCATCCCGTTTAACCAAAGCCTCTCTCTGCTGGTGGATGATGGCTAGTTGCTTTGCAGGTCTGGGAAATGTGTTTGGCCTACTCCATTCTGGGCTGTCTGCTCTGCTTGCTTTGGTTTTGCAAATCTGAGCTCAGCTGTGGGTTTATTTAGTTCCAGGAGACTGGCGTTGGCTTTTCACATTCCTAGGTCTCGTGTGTCTGAAGACCTTCAGTTTGGCTTTACAAATGATCCTATGGTGTAACACTAGCTCCTGAATGGTAACATAAGTTTGGTAATAATAATAAAACAGAAATAGGGAGCTATCAGAGATTATTAGTACTGGCATGTGAATTAAACCATATTGCAACAAATCTGTTTCAAGGGTAATAATCTTAGTTTGGACAGAATTGAATTCAAGACCTCAGCCTCGCTGGCATTTCCCACATCCACTTCCTCTAACTTTGAAGCTTTCCAGATCACTTAAATGGTGTACGCTCTCCGCAAGTCTCCAATAGTCCTCTAAAAGGAAATCATTCCTACCAACCTCTGTTTGCAAATGTCTTGACATTTTTTGAGTTGCAGGTAGCTGAATGCCCAAAGTTATAAACAAGAGGGTCTCCATACCTGTCTATGGTTCCTAAAGGCAGACATTTGTCTCTTTCGTTCATTGTGGCATCTCTGCCTGGCACACTGATAGGTGTTCAAAAAATATTAGTTTAGTAAATAAATGAATCAATGCAACACAAATACTTATAATTACAATGCTTCCTTCAGAAGTTATTGAAAGGATTATTTAAGATACCATGTTAAAACCTTCATAAACTCCTAAGTCCTATATAAGTGTGTAAATTGAATTCACTAGTGCCATAAACCATGGTTAATCTCATCCCCTCCTTTCATGTTAAGTCCAACGAGAAATGCAGAAAATACATTTATACTAACTTTTGGTTGTATAAGAGTCTTTTGGTTATATAAAAATCTGTCCCTAAGCAAAACTGTATAATTGGCATGCTGCCATTCCAGTCTCCTTTTATCGAGACTTTTGGGGAGCCCCCAACTTCCAAGGGTACAGGGCCTCCCAAAACCTTGTACATTTGACATAATTAGTTTTGAAGATACTTCTATCCTTATTCCAGACACAACATTTCTTAGCATCGCCGCATCACCATCAAAACTTTTGTTTCCATGTACTATTCTTTCTCAGCTTTACAAAGCTAACCTGAAATCCTTAATGTGTATCAGTGTGTCATCAGCAGGTTTCTGTTTAATGTGACATCTTGGGTGGTGCACATGTCTTTCATTAGGATCAGATACTTCAGCTATCCTGGCAAAATGGTGGGAGAATATTGGCTCTTCAAGATCATTTAATGTTATACTGCATTGGCCCACATTGTTATACCTATTTTGTCTGTGCATAGATCCAACTGGGTAACACACGCTGAGGCTTATTTTGCCTCTGCTCTGCCCTGGTACACTGGGAGACTTGGGCAAATTGCCCCCCTCTCTCTCTGCCTGAGCTACTTCATCTAGAAATTGAAAAGGGAGTAGGGGAGTGCCCCAGATAATCTAGTCCTGTCTGCACCTAAAGGAGCAATAATTCTGGGTTATCTGTACTATGCTTCAGATGAAATAAATCAGGTTAAAAGAGAAATTTATAAGAGATGCTGCTGTTTTTCTCACCTTCACTTGGCATCACACCCTTAATGAAATAGAGTACTTCAGGAGCCAAAGATACGATATATATATATACATACACACACATACATATAACTTAAAGCGATAAGAAGACAAAAAATGATTTTTGAACAATGACCAAACTCACATTCTGCAAAAAGAACTATATAAATTTACTGAACTAGAAAGTATATACCTCACAGTGTGTTCTCATAACTGTTTTTACTTCCCCCGCTTTCAGAATCTTGTGACACTCAGAATGGTTCTTCAGGCCAGTTACTACTGGTCACACAGTTCTGTGCAGGTTTCCGTATGTCTAGCATGAGCTGTCTGAACCTTCATTCTCATCAGGATTATCATCTTCACTACCCATCAGTGGGACAGGAAGGTCTAAGCTCACATTTGTTGCGGAGGAATTACTTTCTACTTGAGATTCCTTCAATATGCAAAAGCATGGATAGCACCATACTTCCTATTTAATATCATTAAATGTGTCATATTTTATGCCTGAAGAGCTTGGAGTGCTATTATTCAGTTGCTTTGTGTCCTGCCTAGTGTAGGCACATATACACATTTATGTTAGTGAGAGTAAGGCTAAATTTCTGCATCAAAGAGATCCCCCCCCACACACACACACACAAAAAGAATTAGTGGCTTAAAGAAACAAATTGCCTTCTCGATCATGTACCAGCCTGAAGTAAGTATTGCCAGCTGGTGAATCTGCTTACATGATGATCATTCAGAAACCCAGGCTAACAGTGGCTCATCTATCTTCAGTATTTATCTCCAAGTAACACCCTAAATTCCATTTATGAGCTTAAAAATAGACCACAAACTGATAATTTTATCACTTTGTAGTTAAAAATGTGACCCATAAATCTACTTATCTCCACCTAAAATTTGCCTTTCTTTTTTTTTTAAATTAATTTATTTTTGGCTGCATTGGGTCTTCATTGTTGGGTCTTTGTTGCTGTGCACGGGCTTTCTCTAGTTGTGGTGAACGGGGGCTGCTCTTCGTTGTGGTGCGTGGGCTTCTCATTGCAGTGGCTTCTCTTGTTGCAGAGCTCGGGCTCTAGGCACACGGGCTTCAGTAGTTGTGGCACATGGGCTCAGTGGTTGTGGCTTGCAGGCTCTAGAGTGCAGGCTCAGTAGTTGTGGCGCACGGGCTTAGTTGTTCTGCAGCACGTGGGATCTTCCTGGGCCAGGGCTCGAACCTGTGTCCCCTGCATTGGCAGGAGGATTCTCAACCACTGCGCCACCAGAGAAGTCCCTAAAATTTGCCTCTTTTTAAAATAAAAATCATGGCATAGTGACTAATTTAACGCTTCAGGTGTAGTGGGCAAACTGTTGATAAAACATAGAGAATTTCCATTTTTATTAGCTCCATTGACAACCAAATAAATGAATCTGGAGGCTTATTTATTATATATACGATTCTTCTTTATTATATATACGATTCTTCTTCTATTCAATAAAAAATGTCAAAATTGGTGATAAAGTCTGTGTTTTTTAATGTCTTTTTTTTGCAATCATGTTAATATGCCAATATCAGGCTGTCCTTTCTATAGAAGGAACTAAACGTCAAAATATAAACAAAGGAGTGAGTTCCTTTGTGTTCCATTTTTGTTGACACTGAATTTTCCTTCTGAACAAAAATAAAGCCCGTTTTTCTCATAAGTAGTGACTTTAACTTGACCAGAAAGGAAAAATAAAAAGACAGCAATGTGTTGGCAAATGCCAGGAGACAGTGGTGACTGTTTGTATTTTTATAGTGCATTGTGAAAGACATTTAACAAAAAAATTTTGAAAAAATACTAAGAATAAATACTTCTAAAGGTCTCTGGCTCCCTTTTAAAGAATGACTTGAAGGATGATCAGCATTCATCCCTGATAAATAGTTAGTCAAGATAAATAGGGATAAATAGAAAGTCAAGAAAATAAATCAGCTTATAAATGAGCATATTTACCAAAACCCAGAAAAGTTTAAAAGTTATGCTATTCACATTGATAGAATACAAGTTTGTTTACTGCCATGGACAGACAAGATATTTTATTGGATACAACTGCCGTATGGTTTCCCTGCTGGCCTAGATCTCTTAGGCAAGTAGACCCACAGCAGCTGAGCAAACACTCTGGAGCTTTATGTCGCTCAAGACCACCACAAGGGCTGCTGGAGGAGCAGAAGGCAGCCACCCTGTGGAATCTGAGGGAGAGGCTTCTGAGAATGAGGTGGTCTTGGGGCATCAGAAGCCTGCTATGGACTGAGTACAAAGGTGTTGAGATTCCCAGATCAGCAAGGTCCCATTCTCACAGACCTCTGAAATCAGATAAAGTCTGGGGACCCCTGCTTGCCTGTGTCAGACAGCCAACGGCACTTGGTGCTAAGTCCTAACGAACTGCTTCTCCTCCCTCCCACGGCTGTCCCACAGTAGTTTTGGCCCAGATTGGTTCCTGCTACATTTCCTTTCTCCACTGCCATGTAGAAAAGTGTGATGGGGCATGAAAAATAGTATTGCAAGCCAAATAATACACTCTACTTGAAATGACTGGCCTGGTATCCTTAAATAAAAAATAATTTTGCTTCTAATCTCAAATGCCAGTCTACAAACTTGCAAGAAACCCAAAAGACCACAGGATGAGGTGATATAGACTACAGTGAGGTAGAGAACAGAAAAGGGAGATATCATAAGAGCCTGGGGAAAATGTGGATAGTTAGGAAATGTGGCTGCTGTGTTGGGCTTTGAAGGCATTCAGCTGTAACCAAGGCCTTCCCATGACACAAAAGTGTGAGACAAGGTTAGTTATACATGTAATCTTCTATTAAGTTCGTGAAAGTTAATTCTACCAGCTTAGCTTTTAATCTTTTTTAAAATGTTTATTTATTTATTTATTTTAGGTGTGCTGGGTCTTAGTTGCGGCATATGGGATCTTCGTTGTGGTGTGCATGATCTTTAGTTGTGGCATGTGGACTCTTAGTTGCAGCATGCATGGGGGATCTAATTCCCTGACCACAGATAGAACCCGGGCGCCCTGCATTGGGAGCATGGAGTCTTACTCACTGGACCACCAGGGAAGTCCCCTAGTTTGTATTATTAAAGACAGTGATGATGCAGCCTGATATCTTGTAGTGTATACAATATTAATAGAAATAGTTACAAACTAAGGTTATCAAATATATGAATACACAATCAATGCAAAATATTCTTTTTTTTAAAAATTTACTATTTATTTTTGGCTGGGTTGGGTCTTCGTTGCTGCGCACAGGCTTTCTCTAGTTGTGGAGAGCAGGGGCTACTCTTCGTTGCGGTGTGTGGGCTTCTCATTGCTGTGGCTTCTCTTGTTGCAGAGCACAGGCCCTAGGCACACAGACTTCAGTAGTTGCAGCACGTGGTCTCAGTAGTTGTGGCTCATGGGCTCTAGAGCACAGGCTCAGTAGTTGTGGCACACAGGCTTAGTTGCTCTGTGGCATGTGGGATCTCCCCAGACCAGGGCTCAAACCCGGGTCCCCTGCATTGGCAGGCGGATTCTTAACCACTGCACCACCAGGGAAGCCCAATGCAAAATATTCTTGTCAGGTAATTCAGTTGGAAAGCAGTCACTCTTCTTCTGTGGCCTGTGCCCACATGTGCACTAGCGTGTGTTCACACATGCAGAATGCTCAAGGAAGGACTAAAAAGAGAAAGATGAGTATAGAAAAACAACTAAGGAAAATGTGAGGCAGAATTGGAAATCAAGACAAACTTACATCTGAAATGATGTGATTAATTAAATGATGTGGCCCTCAAACATCAAAGTAATGCAAGAACAGGGATGTTTTCCAAAGCTCCTTTGTTGAATAAGGGAATCATTTCACTGTATGAATTACAATATACACAACACTGGTCCTCCTTACTAGTCATAACAAAAATTACCTGAAACATATACAGAGTGAAGGAAAGAATTTCGGTTTTGAATACTGAGAATTCAAGAAGAGAGAAGTTATTTCCTCTAAAGGCTGAAAATTTACCATATATATATATATTCTGTGACTATAAGTGAAATCTTTTTCTCCTTTCCCTTGAGAGTCTGAAATAATTTAATCTTTTTGTAATTTTTTTTTTTTAGAAAACAGACTGTAAACATTCACATTATTAAATATATATTTAGTGGATAGAAAAAAACAAGAACAAAAACTTCAGCTGAGGAATTTCTGCCAAGAAAAGATCTGATTGAATTTTCATGATGCTTAGAAAAATAGAGTAGGCTGTATTCTGTACATTAATCCTCTTTGGAAAGTTACAGGCTGGATTTTAAATCCATTTTATGATGATAATAAGTCACTTTAAGTATTGTCATTATATGCTGTTAAGTTAAATATAATTATTTAAATTAAATCATAAACTGAAGTTTCCTTCTTTTAAAATAGAAAAATCTAGCAGTTACCCCTTAACAAAGTGGTCAAATGTAGTATCCCTAGTAATGGGACAAATCGTCATGATGTTACTCTTGATGGGATGCTATTGGAAGTACATAATACAACCTATATAGTATTCTCACCAAAATGTTTAACCTGAACATATTCACAAGAAAACAACCAAATCTAGATTACAGGACATTCTCTAAAAGAATTGGCTCTGACCCTTAAAAAAAAGTTAATGCCATAAAAGACAAACAGGAGACGGGACTATTCTAGATTAAAGGAAACTAAAGTGGTATGGCAACCATATGTAAATGCATAATCATTGACTGGATCCTGGATCAAAAATAACTACAATAAAGATTATTTTGTAAACAACTGGAGAAATTTGAATATGGACTCTATATTAGATAGATCGCTATTAAATATCTTGGGTGGTTTTGTAGAAGAAATAAGAAATACATTCTTAAGAAATACATGTTGAAGTGTTTAGGGGTAAAGGGTCATGTCTGCAAGTTGCTTTCAAGTATATATACAGACGTGTGTGTGTGTGTGTGTGTGTGTGTGGAGAGAGAGAGAGGTAAAAGCAAATGTAAAATATTAAGAATTAGTGAATCCAAGTAAAGAGTATATTGTACTATTCTTTCAGCTCTTTCAACTTCAGTGGATTTCAAATTGTTTAAAGACACTGAGTTACTAAATCATAGATGAAGGCTATTTCTCTTTAGAAAGCTTTCAGATAATAAATGAAGGAATGATAGAATTAGACTGTCTCCATTTTGTAATCTTTAATATACTCATATATCTAAGCATTGAGCATCAATGGTCATAAAAGGAAAAACAATCAGATATTAAATGCCTTTTAAAAGAACACACCACAATTATAAAGTGGCTTTGACAAAAAATATCAAACCTGAAACTGACTAACCCTCTAGGTCAGCTGGTCTAAAACATCAGCAGAATCAGAGTCACCTGAAACGCTTGTTAACCACTGATTGTGGGATTGAAAGCCCAGGGTTTCTGATTCTGTAGGCCTGGGGTAAAGTTCAATAATTTGCAGTTCTAACAGGTCACTGGGTAAAGCTGAGGCTGTGGTCCAAGACCACCCTTTAAGAAGAACCTCTCTAGATCAACATACTAATTTACAGGAGCTACAAATGACAGAGGGACATGTCAAATAATATCATGGAGTTGCTATCAACAAAACCAGACTGTGGGTAAGTAAAGGAAAAAACACTGTTTCTTAAATAAATCAATTGCAATTTAAATAAAGATGAAGGGGAACGTACAGGTTAAAAGATATACCAATCAACTGCAATATGTAAATTTTTACTTGGATTCTTATTTAACTGCATTTCTAAGTATTTATTACATTTATGATGTTTAGAAATTTGACTGTTGACTGGATGAATTATGGTTAATGTTTTAGGTGTGTTATTGGTATTTTTTAAAAAGAGAGTTCTTATTTCTCAGATATACATATTAAAATATTCATGAATGAAAAAGTTAGAGGGGAAAAAAGTTTAAAAACATAAATAAAGGCAACAAATCTATAATTCTCAATAACTTCACTGATTTTTTTATTCTCTGGCAAGAGTATTTTTATCCTGCTTGTTTCATCTTTAATATTCCTATTTAGCTTTTTTCTATCTTCCTTTCCCCTGCTGGTGACTCAGCTCTTGGAAATCTGAGTTAGCCATCACAATTTTTTTCACAGCTAAATTCTCTTTGCTACTCTATGGTACACATGTATTGATTTCCTCATAATTTTGACATTCTTAAATGTCAAAATACTAAAACAACAAGTACACCCATAATCAATATAAGTTCTATTTTAATTACAAGCAAAAATATCAAAAATTAGGGCTTCCCTGGTGGTGCAGTGGTTGAGAGTCCGCCTGCCAATGCAGGGGACGCGGGTTTGCACCCCGGTCTGGGAGGATCCCACATGCCGCGGAGCGGCTGGGCCCATGAGCCATGGCCGCTGGGCCTGCGTGTCCGGAGCCTGTGCTCCGCAACGGGAGAGGCCACAACAGTGAGAGGCCCACGTACCGCAAAAAAAAAAAAAAATCAAAAATTAAGTTTAGTTTTATATAAAATATCAAATATAAAGCGTGTATGATGAACATAGAGCTTAAAGGATAACAAATGAAAACCTGTGCATCAACCACCCAGCTTAAGAAATAGGATATTATCAGTACCCCTAGAAGATCCCTGTGTGCCCCCATCTAAATCACCTCCCCTGAAAGTAACCACTATGCTGAATTTTGTGCTAATTATTCCTTTGCTGTACTATATAATTTTGCTGCCTAACACTATAGTTTTGTCTATTTTGATATTTATATAAGCAGACTCATACCATAGTCATTCTTCTGTGCATTTGTTGTTGCTGCTTACAACTTTATGTTTTTGAGATTCAGCCATAAAGATAGGTACAGCAGTAATCCATCAATTTTCACTGCTGGATTAGTATTCATTTGTACAGATACTCCAAGATTTATTTATCACTTCTTGTGTCGATGGATATTTTATCTCTCTTTCCAAGTTTTACATCTCCTTATTTAATTGTACTATTACCTCCATTACAAGGTTACCCTAAAATGATGATGCAGACCTGACTTTTTAAAGTCAGTTCTTCCTAACTTGAGTAGCATGACTGCAGTGTTTCCCCTTAATTGTGGTGCTGGCTTTGGGCTCAAATATATATTTATATCATGTTAAGGAAATATTCATCTATTCTTAATTGAGTGTTTTTGTCAAAAATCATTGCTGGATTCTGTTAGGTACCTGTTGAACATTTATGGAGAGGATCATGTGATATTTCCAATTAGTTCTTTCAATTTAATAGTTTTTTAATATATAAATGTTATTGGTGCATGAAATAAACTCCCCTTGTTAATGATGTTTTAATCTTAAATTTTGTTGCTAGAGTTTATTTTAGAGTTTAGTACAATATTTATAAGTGAAATTGGTCAATAGGCCTTTTTTTATATAATCTGTCAGATTTTGGAATCAGTATCACTTTGTAAAAATAATTTGGAGTAGAGATTTTTTTTTCCTTAATGTTGTGGCTATCTAAATAGCACTGTTATTGTATTTCCTTTAAAGTTTTGGTATAACTTTCCATAGAGTCAAATGGCCCTGGAGTTTTTCTTTGTTGATTTCCTCTATTTCTTCTAAGGACATCATTTTTTTTTTTTTTTAGGTTTTTATATATCTTCTGATCAGTTTTGCTATTATATTTTCCTAAATGAAAGTTATTCTGTTCATCCAGATTTGCAAATATATTTTCACAGAGCTGAGTATTCTCTTAGTTTTCTTTTAATTTCCTCTGTTTCTGCCATGATTTCTCTATTACCATATCTTTTTTATTATACAATACTCTGTTAGCTCCTGGTATACAACATAATGATTTGATATGTCTATATATTTCAAAATTATCACTATTATAAGTCTAGTTACCATCTGTCACTATACAAATATACTACATAACTGTTAACTGATCACCATGGTAAGTCTAGTTATAATATGTCACCATACAAACATATTACATAGTTATTCACTATATTTCCCACAATGTACACTTCATCCCTATGACTCATTTGTTTTGTAACTGGAAGTTTGTACCTCTTAATCTCCCTCACCTATTTCTCTCCTCTTCCTACTCCCCTCCCCTCTGGCAACTGCCTGTTTGTTCTCTGTATCTATGACTCTGTTTCTGTTCAATTATATTTGTTCATTTGTTTTGTCTTTTAGATTCCACATATAAATGAAATCATACAGTATTTGTCTTTCTCCGTCTGACTTATTTCATTTAGCAGAATACCCTCTAGGTCCATCCATGAGGTCACAAATGGCAAGATTCCATTATTTTTTATGGCTGAGTAATAGTCCATTGTATATATATATACCACATCTTCTTTATCCATTCATTTATTGGTGGGCACTTATGTTGTTTCCATATCTTGGCTATTGTAAGTAATGCTGCTAAAAACATTGGGGTGCATATATCTTTCTTATATAGTGTTTTCATTTTGTTTGGATAAATGCCTAGGAGTGTAATTCCTGGGACGTATGGTAGTTCTATTTTTAATTTTTTGAGGAATTTCCATACAGTTTTCCAGAGTGGCTGCACCAATTTACATTGCCACCAACAGTGTACAAGAGTACCCTTTCCTCCACATCCTTGCCAAAACTTGTTATTTCCTGTCTTTTGGGTAATAGACATTCTGATGGATGTGGGGTGATATCTCATTGTGGTTTTAATTTGTATTTCCCTGATGATTAATGATGTTGAACATCCTTTCATATGCCTATTGACCATCTGTATGTCTTCTTTGGAAAAATGTCTATTCAGGTCTTCTGCCCATTTTTTAATTGGGTTGTTTGTGTTTTTGTTTGTTTGTTTGTTTGTTTGTTTTTTGATGTTAAGTTGTATGAGTTCTTTGTATATTTTGGATATTAATCCCTTATTGGATATACCATTTTGCATTTCTATACACTAACAATGAGCTATCAAAAAGATTAAAAAAGAAAACAATCCCATTCACAATCTCATCAAAAAGAATAAAATACCTAGGAATAAATCTAACTGAGAAGGTAAAAGGCATATACTCAGAAAACTAAGACACTGGTGAAAGAAACAGATGACACAAACAGATGGAAAGATATACCATGTTCCTGGAATGGAAGAATTAATATTGTTAAAATGATTATAATACCCAAGGCAATCTACAGATTCAGTACAATCCCTATCAAAATACCAGTGGCATTCTTCACAGAAGTAGAACAAATAATTCCAAAATTTATATGGAAACACAAAAGACCTTGAATAGCCAAAACAATTTTGAGAAAGAAGAAAAAAGCTGGAGGTATCATACTTCTTGATTTCAAACTATATTACAAAGCTGCAATTATCAAAACAGTATAGTACTGGCATAAAAACAGACACATAGATCCATGGAACAGAATAGAGAGCCCAGAAATGAACCCCTACTTACATGGGCAATTAATCTATGACAAAGGAGGCAAGAATATACAATGGGGAAAAGACAGACTCTTCAATAAATGGTGTTGGGAAAACTGAACAGCTACATGCAAAAGAATGAAACTAGGCTACTTTTTCACACCATGCACAAAAATAAATTCAAAATGGCATAAAGACTTACATGTAAGACCTGAAACCATAAAACTCCTAGAAGAAAACATAGGCAGTAAGCTCTTTGACATCAGTCTTAGTAATATTTTTTTTGGATATGTCTCCTCAGGTAAGGGAAACAAAAGCAAAACTAAAACAAATGAGACTACATCAAACTAAAAAACTTTTGCACAGCAAAGGAAACTATCAACAAAATGAAAAGGGCACCAACTGCATAGGACAAAATACATTCTTAGGCCTTTTATTTATAAAAAAGTCCACTTACATGTTCTCAGTAGAAACAGAGAAAAGGTAAAAATATGTAAAATTTTAACCTAGGGTAAGCAATGATCTGAGTGTAATTGCATATTGCCTAAGAAAGGCAACAAATATTACTTTAACAAGTTTCCCATGCTTTTTGACAACTCAGCTAATTTTGGTTCTTTTGTTTTACTTGGCTAAAATATTTATTCTTGTCCAGACATGAATCAATAACTATGTATGTTATCTCCTTGTCAGATATTGCTCCTGCTCAATTTATTTATTTGTAGCAATAGGTAGATGATGTAAAGATACTGAGTAGTTTTCATAAGTTAATGATCCTAGATTTCAATTTGCTTTAAAAATAATTAGTTAAAAATTATTTAAATTTTTAAACAAATCAGTTGAAAATATTTGTTCTGTTATCTAAAGTGTAGTGTAGTTTTAAAGCCACAGTATCTGGTCTTCTGACTAAGAAATACTTGTTTATAATATGATGTAATGAGAAATAATCCAAAGTGGTTTCCTTAACTTTGTGGGGTTATAGATATTTCATAGACTTTCAAATAAGAGAATAAATGACCATTGAAAATAACAGAATAAATACCACCAGCAGGAATTTGTGAGGAAAACAGAGAGCAGTTTGAAAAAATGATGTTTTCCAAATGTTCCCCATATTTCATTCAAGGCTCATCTCTCATTCACATTACCTTATTGTTTTTAAAAATGTTTTGTGCTTTTTTGTGTGTGAAATACTGAAGGTTACTGGGTCAATGAATTGTTTTTGCAAATCAAATGTTTCTTTAAAATTCAACAAATTTTCCATGAGGGTTAATTAGGCAGAGAAATAGTTCAGAACTCATTTTAAAACATGCATGATAATTAGGGAACATCAAAAAGTATTGTTAAATTCTAAACAGTAAACAATCTATTGTTAATGATTTAACAAATTCCAAACACTAACCCACAGAGCTGAGAACTGACGTTGTTTTTTAAAGGCAAGTATAGATTAAGCTAATGATTTACTCAATTCCTCTTCTCAAAAAGTAGTTTCACCAAAGACTACATTTATCATTGCAAGGGTCAAAGTTCATGGAATTTTGGAGCTGAGAGAGACATTAGGTATCTCCCCATCCACCAGCAGATCCACCAGCGGCTGAGGAAACTGACATGGCCAATTCATATTTGATTACCAACAGGCTGAACTAGGACACAGATTTCCTGGCTCTCAACCTAGGTTACTTTCTACTATATTTTGCGGTGTCTGTATTAATATATGTAAAAGCACTCACAACACTAGCTAATAAGTTTACTGTGGTGTATTATTTTTTTAATTGACATTTTAAAAATCTTTTATGTTGAGAATCACTGTGATAAATAACAGGGATACACCAATGAATGAGGGGGAAAGTTTCTCTCTTTCAAGAGTCCATGTTCTGGTGGGAAAAGCACATATGCTTAATTAGAAAAGCATTAGAGCAAGAATGGGAAATCTTGCTAGGACTGATTAGTTTTCTCCCGGGCTTGTTAGGAGTGGTGGAATGTCTGGCTCATGTCGTTTTTGCCCCAAGATCTACCACATTTTAATTACAATTATCCCTTAAACTTCTGTGGCCCTTTTCAGGTTTAAAAATATGTCTCCATTACTGTATCTGATTCTCACAGTAAAAGGTGACAGAGATATTATTATCTCCATTTTCTAATTTAAAATCTGTAGGTAAGACTGAGTGACTTACCCAAAGCCTTACAGCCAGAAAGTTGTAGAACCGGTTCTAGAATCCCAGGCTTCTGGCCTTTAGTCCAATGAGTTGGTCGTAATATTAATCAACCTGAATTTCCAAAATTCCAAACATTTAGTTTTCTGGGAATTCTGAGGTTACTTTAGAAGGGAGATCCTTCAGTGGAAGTTTGGGTAACCTAAATATCCAAATAATAGCATGCTTTCTTGGAAAAGGAAAATAGTAGCACCCAAAAATTCCATGGAAGTACTTGTGGCTCTTAATGAACTGTGAGGATGGCATTTTGCTAGAAGCATGAAACCACAGTCAGCTTTGAGTTCCTTGGTTTGTTTGTTCCATTTCTTGTCACGGGGATAAGGAAACTTGAAAATAAAATATCACTGAAATTAAATGTGTCTGGAAAGAAGTTTACCAAAATGTTACCAGTCTCTGGGTAGTTGGATTACAAGTTAATTTCATTTTCTTTTTCTGCATTTTCCACATTTCCTACAATAATTGTTATTTTTATAATTAGAAATTATATAATTCATCTATAGCTATATATGATTCACAACCTATTCAAAAAGGGAAAGAAATTTAAACTTTCTTAAGCTGGATACTTGGATGGATAGATATTTGGAAACTCTCCCAACAAATGAATACCCTTTAAAAAAAAAATCAATCTGTGAGTAAGCTAAAGAATTCATTCAGGCATTCATTCATTCTTCTCTAACAGGTATTTATTGAGCACTACAATGTGCCTAGCATATGGCACATGGTAGTGGGACTGGGAATATAGCACTGAACAAAACGGATAAAAATTCTTGCCTTCAAGGACCTTCCATTTTAGAGGGAGAGACAGACACCCCCAAAAAAGATGAGTTTCATAGAATATGTTAAATGGTGCTAAGTGATTAGAAGAAAAATTAAGCAGGAAAGGAGAATGGAGTACTTGGGGTAAGGGCATTTTGGATAAGGGTATTCATGGAAGGTGTGACTGAGAAGGTGACCTGAAAGAGATGAGGCAGTGAGCCAATGGGTTTCTGGAGGGAGAGAAATCCAGGTCAAGAGAGCAGCAAGTACAAAGACACAGCGCAGGACTGTGCTTAGCATGTTCTAGAAACAGCAAGGTAGCCAGAGTGTCTGGAAGACCATGAGCAACAGGGAGAAGAGTAGGAGATGCCATCAGCAGGAAAGGAATGTGATCTGACCTATGTTTTTGGATCGCTTTGGCTGTTGCGGTAAGGATAGATTAAAGGCAAGCAAAAACAGGCAGGGGGAGACAGACTGAGGACCGCTGCAAGACCTCCGCAAGTGGTGTTGGTGGCTTGAACCAGGATGGCAAGAATGAAGGTAATGAGAAGTAGATAACCTCTGGATATATTTTGAAGGTGGGGCAAACAGGATTTTCTTATGGATTGAATGAGGGTTTTAAGAGAAAGAGTCGACAGTGACTCAAAGTTTCCAATTGAGCAACTAGAAAATTGGGGTTGTCATTTTCTAAAATAAGGAACACTATGGGAAAAGAAGATTTGAGGTAGACAGAATTGAGAGCTCATTTTTCGCTATGCTAAGTCTGAGGTGCCTATCCTCTACCAAAGTAGAAATGTTGATTTGACACTTGAATATACTCGTTGGGAGTTCAAGGGAGTAGTATGAGCTAGAGATAAAAAGTTGGGGAGTTGGGAGCACAGAGATGACATGTAAATCCAAGAGGCCAGGTAGGAGCAACAAGGAGCAAGTGACACTAGGTAAGAGCAGAGACCCAAGGAGAGCCCTGGGTCCTATCTACATACAGGGAAATGGGGAAAACCAAGAGACAGCACATTCCTGGAAACCAAGTGAACAACAAGTTTCAAGAAAGAAGACGTGATCAGTTGGTGGTAAGTCAAATGCAGCTGAGAATGATTGTGCTTGAGGCCAGTTATTTCTCAGAAAAAAAATGGATAGTGTCTGTTCCAGGGATTAACAATCCATAACAGTTATGCCAGAAGAAAAGCATCTTAGAGACTATGGTATCACTTCTTGACCTTCTGACTAAGATCAAGTGTAGAGGCCATGGTATAATGGAAGGATGAAAGATGGAAACATGGATTTGAGGACCAGCTTCACCACTTATTGGCCGTGTGATCTGGAAAAGTCATCTAAACATTTCAATCCCAGGTTTCTGCGACTATGATGTAGAAGCAATACTAGCTATCTCATTCTGTGGCTATGACGAATAATGGAAATAAAACTCCTATCACTGTTCCTAACAAACAGTAGGCATTCAATAAATGTTAGCTTCCTCTTTGTTATTAAATGGCATAGTTGTTGAGGTCAATGTAATGGGTAGGAATATGGACAGAGCCTATAATATATTTTGGACTCTATGAAATTCATCCTTGGTGATCCAACTCCCCATTTCTCCCTCCTTCTAATTATTCAGGTCCCAAATATGTGTCCCTTGCTAAACTTTTAACTTGGCTTCTAAAACTAAAAATCCCAAACTGAGGAATATTCATAAAATAATTGCCTAATGTTCTCCATGTTCATTTCATGAAAACAAAGAAAGGCTTAGAAACTGTTCTAGATTAAAGGAGAATAAACAGACATGACAAATAAATACAATATGTGACCCTGGACTGGATCCTGGACTGCTATTGGAGAAAAGGGGTCTGTTCTGAAGGACATAATAGGGGCAAAAATGAAATATGGACTATATATTTGAATATGTATTTTTAATATGTTAATAATGTTAAATGCCCTGAATTTGATAATTGTGCATAGATGTCTATGAGAATATCTTTGATTTAAGAAATAGCACTAAGGCACATCAGAGTAACAATCATTAAAAGTAATTATATATAGAATGGAGAGAGAGAAAACGAAAAACAAAAGTGACAAAATGTTAAAAGTTGGTTCATCTGGGTAAGGGGTATTTCTGTATTATTCTTGCAACTTTTAAATTTTGAAATGTTTTCAGAATAGAAAGTTAAAAATATCCCTGGAATATGCTATTAATCACTTCATACAAAAAGCTTCTTTCCCAGATCAGTTTTGGGACAATCTTTCACATACATTTTATATATTCTTTTATATATGTGGCAAATTTCACAACAACAACAAAATAAAAAATAATGAGGAATGTGTAAATGTCTGAATTTACATGGAAATGTTGTTAGGTGCACAGGAAATTGTAGATCCTTGACTTGAACCCCTTTGGTTAAAAATAATCACACAGATACATACACACACACACACACACACACACACACACACACACACGCTAGTTATGCTCAGCTAATGTCTGAAAAGATACAAAAGTAATTTAAACAGTGATTACCTCTGAAGAGTCCAAATGTAATTTTCTCTCCAAAACTTTCTTTCCCCTTTGAATTTTTAAAATGATGATTGCTTTTCTAATTTAATATTTAATTTAATGTGGTTAATAAATGATACTATTAAAATTTGAAAGCCAAATATCACTGTTAGAATTTGTGACCCAATAAGAAGGGAGTAGTTTTGAAAGAGAGAAGCAGAGCATTTCTCCTGCTGCAAATATAAAAATAAGAAAAACTAGAATTTGTCAGTCTTTGCCTTTTGCCTAAGATCTCACTGTGGCAGGAAGCAGAATTATCAACAATCATTGAAAAAGCAACTGTTATTTAGGACTTCAAATGTTTAGGTAAATTATTCTGTACCCACAATTTTCTGGCTTCTGAAAATCCAAGCTTCCCCATGATTTCTACTAATTCCCTACCTTCAGATCCTGTTTTTCTCTGCTCCTCCATCAAGAGCCACCTTTTTGCTGCCTAGAGTTGCTCTGCTGCCTTTTATGAGGAATCCCGGCACATTCATGGTTTAGAATTGAGTAACTTGAGTAAAGGCTTGAAGAGTGGTGGAAGCACCTTCACTGGGCATTGCCAGGCCTTCCATTGTCTTCCTCTTTCACATTTCACTGACTTCCAAAAATGTGTGTCCCCACCCTGTGACACTGCAGATGTGTGCCTACACTCAGAAGTGCAGTCAAATTCTAGGCTTCAATTGTATCTCTCTAGTGGACCAGCCAGGCCCGGCCAACCTCCCAGTCCCAACTCACCTTGGAATTCTGGTGAATAAAGTGCTTGTCAATGAAACTTTATGATTATGGTTTGTAAATGAAGCATTTGATCAGGCACAATTGTGGCAGGAAGGGGAACTAATTCATGGAAGCCAACAGGTCTTCGAGTCATCTAAACACTCTTCCTGAAATGCCCTGTATCTCCTCTTCCCTGACCTCTTCCCTCCTCATTCTTTAGGACATAAGTCTGGGCTCACTTTTTGCTGGAAGCTTTTTGTAACTGTCTCCCCCTTCTTCAGACCCATCATCTTTAGACACACATATTAGTTGAAATCATGCAATTAAATGGGATGGTCCAAATGGTCCATGAAATACAAAACAACAACAACAATAATAAAAATAAATAACTTTGTGATTAGAGATGCACGCTATAGAGCCGAGCTGCCAGAATTCAATTCTGGATCCCCTACTGAATAGTTTCATCACTTAGACTTTTGCTAGACTAAGAAGAGGTGAAAGAGTATTATCCATATTCCTTTAAAGATTGTGGGGAATTCATTTTATTTATTTTCATGAAAATGAGGATATGTAGGGAGTTGGCAGAAGTTTATAAGTATATGTACTGACAATGTTTAATAAGTCTTCCAATGAATTGCTGGCCTTGTTTCTCATCCTTAAGTATTCCATACCTATACTTCATTCTTTTCACAGTTATGGTCATTGACCAAAACATCTGTGTTTGTCTCTCACCAGACCAGGAAAAAGAAGTCATGAAATGTCTTTAAAGATCTGTCTTAGTAGGAGTCTTGTAGCTAATTAAAATCCAAAATAAAAGAGTAATATTTTCCTCCAAGTTGACATCTGTCCTATCCATCTCAACTATGAAACTCCTCACCAAGTATGGTAGGCAGAATAATGGCTCCCCAAACATGTCCTCATCCAAATCCCTGAAACCCATGAATGTGTTACCTTACATGGCAAAAAGGAATTTGCAGATGTGATTAAATTAAGGACATGGAGCAATTATCCTGGATTATCCAGGATAATCATAAAGTCCTTATAAGTGGAGGTAAGAGAGTGAGAGTCAGGGAAGAGATTTGAAGCTGCTGTGCTGCTGGTTTTAAAAATATTAGAAAAGGGAACTATGAGCCAGGGAACACAGATGGCCTCTAGAAGCTGGAAAAGGCAAAGAAACAGATTCTCTGCTGGAGCATGCAGAAGGAACACAGTCCTGCCAATACCTTGATTTTAGCCCAGTAAGATCCAGTTTGGGCTCTTCTGAATTCCAGAACTGAGTGATGATAACTTTGTGTTGTTTTATGTTACTAAATGTGTGGTAATTTGTTATAGCAGCAGTAAGAAACTAATACACCAAGTCACTTACGTTATTTCCTTCTCATACTTCTCTCTAGCTGAAACTTTGTTGTTCAGTTGATTGGTTTGTTAGTTGTTTCCAAACCACTCCACTCCCTCAGGAATATAAACTCCACAAGGTGAGGAGGGGTAGCCCTCAGACTGAGCCCACTGCCTGTCCCACTGAGTCAAAGAATTACTAATGATGTTGTCAAAATTGTTTGACATTACTTACTAACACCAGAGAGCAGGAACATGGTATTCATTCTGATGTGTTCTTAGGAATCTACTGTGTCCAGGGACATGGGAAGCATCCAGATGAAGAGAGATATGAACAGCTCCTGATACCCAGGAGATATCAATCCAATCACATGAAGTAACAAGGTAATAGTGATGTAGGATTTGTTTGAGCAATTAAAATGCAAATAGGATAGCAATGTTTTAGAAGTCTGTGGTTTAGAAGAAAGGCATGATGGGGCGTAGTGGTGAAGAGCAGTGACTTTAGACTCAAGGCATTTAGTTGAGAATCCTGTCACTTCTTTCCCCAGGGTGACCTGGGGTACTTAATTTCTCCAGCCTGATATCCTTGTTAGTAAAATGGGGACGATGAGATCCATGCCACAGGTTGTTGCGATAATTATTATAAATGAGAAAATGTATACAAGAGTCTTTAGTGTAATGCCTGGCATAAAATAATAGCTCAATAAATCATAACTTAAAAGTCTGATTCATTTCTCAATACTCAAGAGCTATTTTTACGGAACTAGATGGTTTCTCAACATTTCCTCATCAGGATCCTCTAGAGCTGAGTTATCTTATTTTGAAGAGCTCTCCTTCCTTCCCACATCTCCCCACTCCTTTCCCCACTCCTAAATCCATAATTTCTGCTCAGTGCTGAAATGATTTGCCAAACCAGATTCTGTCAGTTAGAGTTTCCCTTTGCCTATTTTCCTTCAAGAGATGGACTCCAGCCAGAAAAAGGGTTTTGGAGGTAAGTTAGGAGACTCTCCAACTAAAAACATAAATGTGGTTTGGGGAGGGTACCATAAGAAGGCAGAAATATAAGGCACAATGATTCTTTCTTTGTGGTCAAGATGGATGAGCTATATTTGTTAGGGCAATTTTGTTTGCCTATGTTCTTTTTTTTTATGCTGTATATCAGTATAAAATCCCTCATTGTTCATTTTCTACTGGACCTTTCTCAATATAACTTTCACTGTTTTCTTTCCAACACCTCACTGCCAAGCTGATTAGAAAGGCAGCTGATTCTACCTCTCAAAGGTTAAACTGTGCAGTTAAACATATATGCAAGATTTTCTCTTTAACACATAAAAATGTTTTGTTTTATTTCTCTTCCATCTAACCCAACACACAAAAATACTCAATCTCATATTCTGAATTCTCACCAGCAAATGAAAGGAATAATTAGGAATGATCAACAGACAAATAGACCTATGGAACAGAATCAAGAGCCCAGAAATAAACCCAAGCATATATGGTCAACTAATACTTGACAAGGAAGCCAAAATACTGAATGGAGAAAAGACAGTCTCTTCAAAGCATGATGCTGGGAAAATTGGATATTCACATGTAAAAGAATGAAACTTGACCCCTATCTTATGCCACTCACAAAAATTAACTTAAGTGGATTAAAGACATAGATGTAAGACCTGAGACCATGAAACTCCTAGAAGAAAACATAGCAAAAATCTCCTTGACATGGGTCTTGGTAATGATTTTTTTGGAAATCACACCTAAAGCACAAGCAACAAAATAAAAAATAAATAGATGGAGCTACATGAAACTAAAAGCTCTGCACAACAAAAGAAACCATCAACAAAGTGAAAAAACTACCTATGAAATGGGAAAAAAATATTTGCAAACCATGTGTCTGATAAGGGGTCAATATCCAAAAGAATTCACATCTCAATGGCAAAAATTCAAATAATCCAATTAAGAAATGGGCAAAGGACTTGAATAGACATTTCTCCAAAGAAGATATAAAAATGACCAACAGATACATCAAAAGATGCTCAACATCGTTTGTCATTAGGGAAATGCAAATTAAAACCACAATGAGATATCACGTCATGCCTGTTAGAATGGCCATCAACAAAAAGATGAGATAAAAAATGCTGGTGTGGATGTGGAGAAAAGGGAACCGTTGTGCACTGGTAGTGGGACTGTAATTTGTACAGCACTAGGGAAGCAGTATGGAGTTTCCTCAAAAAATTAGTTATAGATCCACCCTATGATCCAGCAATTCCAGCTCTGGGAATATATTCAAAGGAAATGAAAACACTAACATGAAAAGATATCTGCATCCCCATATTCATAGCAGCATTATTTACAATAGCCAAGATGTGGAAAAAACCTAAGTGTCCATTGATGGATGAATGGATAAAGAAATTGTAGTGTGTGTACCTACACACACACATACACACACACACAATGGAACATTATTCAGCCATAAACAGAGAGGCAATCCTGCCATTTGTGACAACATGGATGGACCTTGAGGGCATTATGCTAAGTGGAATAAGTCAGACAGAGAAAGACAAATACTGTATGATCTTACCTACATGTGGAATCTAAATAAAACAAAACAAACAAGGAAAAATGAACAAACAAGAAAAACTCACACCAAACTCAGAGAAAAAGAAGTCAGATTTGTCGTTATCAGAGGTGAGGGTCAGGGAGGGGGAACTGAAGGAAGGTGGTCAAAAGTACAAACTTCCAGTTATAATACAAATAAGTACTAGGAATGTGATGTACAACATGATAAATATAATTAACACTGCTGTATGAACATAGGAAAGTTGTTAAGAGACTAAATCTTGAGTTCTCATCACAAGAAGAAAAATTTTTTCTTTTCTTTTTATTGTATCTATATGAGAGGATGGATGTTAACTAAACCTACTGTAATCATTTCACAATATATGTAAATCAAAATGATCATGTTGTATGCCTTAAATTTATACAGCGATGTATGTCAGTTATTTCTTAAAAAAACTGAGGGGAAAAAGAATGATCAAATCCTTTGATTCTTAGAGGGTTTAAACGCTGTTATTACATGTGGGGGCAGATGTATCTCCTTTTGTTTGTTTCCCAAATATGAAGAAATCAGGTAGCAGTCCCAGTCCTAAAGCCAGAGCTGTGCAATGGGAGTTATCATCTGTAAACTCCTCATATGCTGGAGTCTTTCAGAAAATCCAACCTTCCCATTGAGTGAAGGGTCTCAGTAAATATGGCATATCTCCCCCATTTATATTGGCAGCTACCCAGAAATCTATAATAGGGTCATTTTCCTTTTGGAGAGGTGGGAAATTTGAGGAGAGTAGTCTGTGGATTCATGCTTGGAAGGATAGACCCCTTGAAGTGCTCTCGTAATTTATGATGGGCAGTGGCCGGGGGCTACTGTTAACCGTGGCACAGCCGCCCCCGGAGAACACAGTGACTCTTCAGTCAGCCTTTCTGGCTCGCCTGCTGAGACCCACGTAGAACCTCAGTAGGCGCAGTAGGTGGTATGTAACTCCTGGTCTCTCAGAAGGCAATAGAAACCAACTTCAAACGCTTGCAAAAGAATTCAGGCTGTTTAACAGTGGGGATCTTCCAATGGAGTAGGGTGAATGAATGTCAGCCTCTCTCATTTAGAAATATAAACCGTGGTATATATTTTGCCGAGTGTGTAAGTGTGTGTGAAGACTGGAATCTGTTCCTATCTCAGGCTACTAAATTCAATTCAATTCATCATAACTATGTATTGAAAGCTTTTTGTGTGTATAGCTCTGTACATTATTTTGTGGCAAATACAGAAATGAGTAATGAAGACAGAAGGAAAGGAAAGTCATATTTATAGAGATCATTCTATGTATCTGCTTTAATTAAAAAGAATTTTTCTCACAACAACGGTGAGAGGCTGGGCAGTTTAGATGAAAGGTCCAGACTCATGTAATAGAGGGTCAAAATTACAGGGAGTTAAATAAAGTAGATATTTCTCTTTTTTCAATGTCAGAGTCCAGAAGTAGGTGCTCCAGCACTGGTATGATGGTTCTGTTCCAGGGACCCAGACACTTTCTACTTGTTGCTCAGCCATCTCTAGGGTGTTACTTTCATCCGCGGTCCAAAATGGCTGTCCACCCCATCTACATCCCCACCCCTCGCATACATCGGTTCTGCTCACAGCCTGTTTACCAAAGATTAGCCTCACGGCTAAATCTACCTGTGTAATATAGACTTCATTATGGGCAGTCTCAGGCCAGGCTAAAAAGCAGAAATTCATTTACATGAGAGAAAAGGCAAAAGATATTGTGGAACATAGGTAGTTATGATGATTCTCATTTTACAGTTATGAAGCTGAGATTCATACGGGTCAAATAACCTTCCTAAGATCCACGACTTCACTATACTATACTGCCTCTCTGCTGTGCTGTGCCATAGTCACTTTAGGCTTTTGGTTAAGCTATTCCTGCAAGAATAGAGCCCTGAAATGCCAGAATTATGCCTTTCCACAATAAGTTCTGTATCCTTAAAGATTCTGTTCTGTAAAGGGAAATAACGTTGCGATGGAAATCATTTATGGTAGAGATTTAAGATGCTCAAGCTCTCTCACTTAGCAAAGGAAAATAAGGTTTTAAGTAAATGGAAAATCCACTGAACTATGGGAAGAAGTCCAAGAAACCAAGCATCCAGGGCAGCAAGGTGGGTGAGACTTGCCTGGGAGAAGTCAAGGCCCTCCCTCTCTATGGTTTTATACCCTCATCATGACAGTGGTCACTGTCACGACTACTCAACTCTGCCATTGTAACATGAAACCAGCCACAAATTAGACAATACAAAAGCGAATGGGTGTGGCTGTGTTCCAATATATTATTATTTGTGAACACTGTATTTTGCCTTTCATATGACTTTCACATCACAAAATATTATTCATCTTTTGATTTTTTAAAAGCCATTTTAAAATGTAAAAATGATTTGAGTTTGTCAGCCGTTTAAAAACAGATAATGGGTACATCCCTATAGTGGACTATAACTCAGCAATAAAAAAAACAAACTCCTGATACACACAACAACTTGGATGGATCTCAAGGGCATTATGCTGAGTGAAACAGTCAATCTCAAAGGTCACAGACTGTATGATTCCATTTGTATAACATTCTCAAAATGACAAAATTATAGAGATAGAGACACATTAGTGGTTAGGGGTTAAGGGTTGTTGGAGATAGGGACATGGTTGACTACAAAGGGGTGGCATGAGGGAGATTTCTGTGATAATGAAATAGTTCTCTGTCTTTCTTGAAGTGGTAACTGCATGAATCTAGGTAAGCATGTGATAAAATGGTGTAGACATACACACATTGTGCCAATATTAATTTCCTGGCTTTGATATTAGACTATAATTATGTAAAATGTAACCATTGGGGGAAACTGGGTGAAGGGTACACATCTTTCTGTACTATCTTTGCAATTTCACATTTATAATGAACATATCATTATTTCAAAATAAAAAGTTAAATATAAAAAATTCAAAACAAAGAGTGGTTTGGATTTGGCATGTGGGCTATAGTTTGTCAACCACTGGACTAGAAAAAAAATTTTCAGAATATAATAGGAAAAAATTAATATGCATAAACATAGAATATATAAGTCAATGAGGGCACTTCCCTGGTGGTGCAGTGGTTAGGAATCCACCTGCCAATGCAGGGGACATGGCTTCTGGTCCGGGAAGATCCCACGTGTCAGGGAGCAACTAAGCCTGTGCACCACAGCTACTCACCCTGCGCTCTAGACCCTGAAAGCCACAACTACGGAGCCCACACGCCTAGACCCCATGCTCTGCAACAAGAGAAGCCACCGCAGTGAGAAGCCTGGGTACCGCAACGAAGGGTAGCCCCTGCTTGCTGCAACTAGAGAAAGCCCACGCACAGCAACGAAGACCCAACACAGCCATAAATAAATAGATAGATAGATTTTTTTAAAAAGACAATTTGATAGTTTCTATGAAAAATTTAAATAAGCATCCCTTTGGTCCACCAATTACATATCTCTGAATTAGTTCTATGAAAATACTTACATGGGACCACAAAGATATGAGTGTAAGGATGTTCACTATAGTATAGTTGGTTTTTTAAAAAGGAAACTTTATTGAGCTATAATTTATGTACCATAAAATTAGCTCATTTAAAATATACAAGTCAGTGATTTTTTAATAATTTATGGAGTCATACAACCATTACTAAAATCCAATTTTAGAACATTTCCATTACCCCTAAAAGATACCTCCCGCTCATTTTTAGTAGCTCCCTGTTTCCACCCCTAGCCCTAGGTAACCATTAATGTACTTTTGTCTCTATAGATTTGTCTTTCCTGCATATTTCATTTAAGTAACAAATTTTAGTTTTAATTGGGACATGCTCAATACCCAACAACATAAAATTTCTTTCACTAATGCTCTAGTGCCAGCTACGGACATGATTTTAAATTATGCTTAACAGCATCAAGGATACAGTTTCAATAGGGAGGAGATTAAAGGATATTAACACCATGTAAGAGAAATTGGTATTAACACATTTGTATGTATACTGTCTTCCTTTAGAATTTGATAAGCAAAATCAGTTAAACTTTGTCCTAGAGAAACATCATGCAGCTGTTATACTGTTCCCCATTCATAAGGGTTGCAAAATTGATCTGTGTATTTTCAATGTGGGAGGCATTGGTACTTTGACAGAGTTCTGTTACAGTGACAGTATTCTGATTATGCCAAATGTCTAATGTACACCTAATGATTGTATTATACACAGAAAGCTGCTATGCACTGATTACCAACTGCTGTTTATAATTTTTTGAATACATTTTTCTGATGCTGAAAAAAGAATGGAAAAAGTCACAAGAGGGAGAAAATGGAAAAGAAAGTGATCCATAAACAATGGGGCTTCATATAGCTCCATGTGGCTACATCAAGACTCATGATGTCTGAGAGTCTCTGACAAGTTTTAAGAGCATGATAAATATCTAGGTTTAATAGCAATAAGCAAACAGTAGCCTCAGATTTGATATGTACATCGGTGTCAAGCTTATTGTAACACTTGATATCATGAATCCTTGGCGACTTAGGCCTGCTGACAACTGCTGAGCCTACTACGCCCCAACCATAAATCATCGGTCAACATAATCAATCAGAGATCAAGTTTTTCCTGTAGGGAAACTGCTTATTTAAATGTTCAGGGCTACTTTATATGTTTGTTATGATCCAATTATATTTTCAAATATTTGAGATGCTCAGTAGAGAGGGAACATAAAGGACTTGGTTCCTTTGAGCAGGGTAGGTGTTATCAATACTGCAAATTAAGCCATCATGTGAGGAAAGCAAGAAGCAAAGGGTAGTCCCAAATGGGACTAGATTCTGAAACTCTACTATCTCCTTTCCATGTGGCATTAGAAGGCAATCATTTTAGAAGAAAGTGAAAGAGTAGTAAGAATAGAGGAACATCTTCCCCATGGTGTGAAGAACATCTTCCCCGTGGTAAGAACCAAGGCAAGAGAGTGGGGGAAGAGTTTAAGAAACTGAAATTAGTTCAGCTTGACTAAAGCAGAGGTTGCAGTAAGGAAAGTGGCAAAAGATGAGGCTGAAGTGGTAGACAGGAGCCAGTAAGCCGCGTTAAGGTCCTAGGAATTTATTTGAGGACATTGGGGAACTATTAAAAAATTCTGAGTAAAGGAGTGGCCTGATGAGGTTTGGATGTTTAGGTTTCCCTTTGGGCACAGGGTGGAGAACAGTGTGGAGGAGAGTGAAGTTGGAGGCAGGGAGGCCAGGTAAGAGATTCTGTAGAAATTCCCTGGAAGAGGTGGTCTTGCTCGCACTACCACAGTGGTGGTGTAGAGAGCAGAGGTAACTACATGAAGGAATCTACAGCACTTGAACCTACAGTGGCTGAACAGGTGCAGAGGGTGAGGGAAGGAGAGGAGTCACGGATGACCTCCATTTTTCTGGCTTGGGGAGTAAGGTGGCTGATGGTGCCATTCATTGAGGCAGAGATCAGAGGGGAGGAATTGGTTGGGGTAGTGTCCAATTTGGACATATTAAAGTATTAATGACCAGAAGGCAAATACATAAGTAATTATTATGAGTCTGAAGGTCAGGAAGAGAGATAAAGAAAGAGGTAAAGATTTGAGAATCAGACGTCGAAGCTACAGAGGTAAATGAGATGAGACAAGACTGTAGGGAATCTGGGACCTAAAGAGGGTTAAAATGTCACAAAGATAACATTATTGGACCTGGGATCACAGCCCAGGTCTTTGGACTCCCAGTAGAGTGGTCTTGCCTAAGAACCAGGTGGGAGAACAGCCCGACATGGTAGTTGAGAGCCCCAAGTCAGGAAGCAGAGAGAGAGTAGTTTGAATCCCAGCCTGGCTACACATAAACCAAATGATATTAGGCAAGTGACCTAGTCTCTTTAAACCTTACTTTCTTAAGGAGAATAATAATAATATCAGCCACAAGCGTGCTGGAGATTAAAGGAAAAAGCATTTCTAAAGCATCTATCTCAGTGTTTGACATATAGTAGGGAATCAACAAATAATCTTACTATCATGTCCAATAAACAGAAGGAAAAAGTTGGTATTATATATAAAAACAGTAAATTTCTCTAGAAAGAATAGGGTCTGTATCTGGAGGGCAAAGTGCCAACAGCATGGCAGTACTGTTTGATATATTTTGGGGAGGAATAGGCCCATCCGGAAAGAAAATGATAAGTGGCTAAGTTTATACAATATGTACTCAGTGATAAGTATTCTAAGCATGTACTTCAATAATTCTCTCATCAGAGCAGCCTCGTTACCCCCACCAGATACTGGTAATTAATCAACTGAAATGAATCTTTACAGAATAAACAAATCTGCTATACATGAATGATGATTATGTCTCTCTCAGTTGTGAAGGCTTTTCATAACTTATTCATGCCAATGTTATGAAGGGTTTTCCCTTAGGGAACAAAATCTTCTTTTTGGTGAGACCTCCTTTTAGACTGTTTCTGGTGATCATTTCAGCCATATCCACAGGATGTAGGTAACTGTAAGGATCATAAGGGGGTTCTGGGGTGCTAGTCCACTCTGTTCTCCAGGAGGCAGAGAGTGGGCCCCTTAGTATGTTTCACAAACTCTTGAAGTCCTGCTGGCAGAGCTGGGATGGTTTGCCCTAACTGCACTCAGGGACGTGGACACCACAACTATTGTATCCAGATGCAAGCAGATGGCCCTACTGAGAAATCTCTGCATAAGCTGCAAAGGCATTCACTTCTGTGGCTAAGGAATATGGAAAGAAAGTAGATTGTGCCAGACAAAAAGAGACCTCACCTTGGTCCTGAAGAAAATAACAACAGCCCCATGAATTAAATGTACACATACACTCTAACTGCTTCCTAATACCATCTTCATGCTCATTTTAAAGAACATTCTCCACAGGTCTCTTGCATTTTTGCACATCTTATGAGCAGACGCTCTGATGGCCTTGCTCCAAATCATCTTATCAGGACATTTGTATAACAAAGGGCCTTGGAAGCTCCTGGACACAGAACAGCATACTTACTGTCCCTTATAAAAAGAGTCGGTTTCCGTAACTAGGGTTCCCCTCCTGTAATGCAACCCTCTGCTTGTGCAGGTATCACGTGGCCTCTTTGCATTGCGCTGTGGGAGTTTGGGTATAGGGAAACCAAAGCTGATATTCTGGCTGTTGCTTTACTGTGAGTAATAAACTGTTCTTTGTCTCTGACCCAGGAGTCTCACGTCTTCTGCCAGCATCCATGAAACTTACTAGCTTGCAAGCACACTAAAATCTCAGAACGTTTACAGTTCTTAACACTAGATTTCACCATGTCTAATATTTAATATGAGTCATTTTCAGTTTGTTTTTACATCTTTATTGGAATATAAGTGCTTTACAATGCTGTGTTAGTTTCTGCTTTATAACAAAGTGAATCAGTTATACATATACATATGTTCCCATATCTCTTCAGTTTGTAGGTTTTTGTTTGTTTGTTTGTTTTTTGCAGTACGCGGGCCCCTCACTGCTGTGACCTCTCCTGCTGTGGAGCACAGGCTCCGGACGCGCAGGCTCAGTGGCCATGGCTCACGGGCCCAGCCGCTCTACGGCATGTGGGATCTTCCTGGACCGGGGCACGAACCCACGTCCCCTCAGCAGGCGGACTCTCGACTGCTGCACCACCAGGGAAGGCCTATTTGTAGTTTTTTAAGGAACCTCCATACTGTTCTCCATAGTGGCTGA